>NC_044349.1:1233477-1533477 GCF_007364275.1 Archocentrus centrarchus
ACGCGGCGTTAAGATGATGAACTGAGGTCAGCATCTGTGTGTCATATTTCATCAGTGGCCTGTACATGTGTGGAAAATGCTTTGAATACATCCAATCAGGACAGCAAAGGATTGATTGAAGAATCTCCCCGCAGACTGACCTCGCGTCTTAATTAGCCCACACAGTTTTCCAGAACAAATATCCAACTTTGGAAGACGGATGATCCAACAAGTGCAGACGCTCTTGGAAATTTTTACCATTTAGCTGCTGGCACCACGGCTGAGGAAGGAATTTAATAAACTTAGAAAATTAGGTCAGAGTGTGTCCCGCATGGAAATCGTACAAAATGATCCTTCCAGGTGGTTAATTGAATTTTTTACTTCACGTTGATTTATGCAGAAGAATTAAAAAAGGAGGGCGTGCTTTTTGCACAGCATCAACCACGGAGTCTCACCCTGTGAGAGCCGGCTCTGAGGAAGAGTAGCCTGGGCCTCATGGTGCATGATAAAGCAGTGAAATGTGTCAGTGTGTACTGAGAAATAAAAAAATAATCTAAAAATTATCATTTCATGAATGAAAATTTGTTATTTTTAATATTATGCTATGACTATAACAATAATAATCATTATTATTCTTATAAAACAGTTTGAAATTCACTCTACAAACTGAAGCAGTCCTCAGTTTTAATCTCAGGTCCGAGTGCTGGATCCGTCCTCTCTGCTGCCCACATCGAACAAATTCCAGATTCCTGGTTTGTAAGGTGGAGTTTGTGTCTCGTGTTTGTTTTCTCTGAACTGAGTCTGAGCTTAAACACAGATGTGAACCTTCTGATGAGCAGCAGAGTTGCTGCAGGTCATTTGGAGTGTGGATTTCTAAACCAAGTTTCACGGCAGCTGATGCAAAAATTCACTGGACTTCATCCTCTGTGGGGCATAAATGTCTCCACTACATCTGAGAGCAGGGCATGACGATGTTTTAGTTTGGGAAAAGTTCGTGAGGCAGATGGATTTTTGCAAAAATGGCCAAATCTGAGCTCCATGTTTGTAGCTTTACTGGTTAGAGTCCCGTGAGAAGCTGAAGTCACAGCCACAGACATGATTTGGATATGACAGCAGATAGATGGCTCATCCACTTACTGGCTGCCCTTCTCCAAGCTGTTTCCAACTTCCCAGATGGTTCTGTTTGCCAAACAGCACATCACATTACCAAAGCAGCTCACTTATTAACCAGCATTCCTATTCATGGAGCCATGCTGTAATCGTAGCTGAAAAGGTTAGGAACTAAATGGGCTACTGCGATGTTTTACCCTTAAACTTGAGTCGAGGTCTCTGCAGAATATGAGAAGACCATTAAATGTGTTTGTGTTCGAGTTAGGCCATAACCACACAATCCCGCTGATTGAGAAGCAGCTGAGCGCTGCTTTTCTGCCTCGTTTAGCAAACCGTGAACACAGATATTCTTTTTATACATTTCATCCTCAGCAGCCTCTGCATCCTACAGAGACACTGCACAGCTGTTACAGTAAAGGTAATGGTCCTTACTCATAATTAGCATTTGGATGTCTGAAATCTGTGCAGTTTACCTATGATGTGTGCTCACACACACCTTCCTGAGGCAGGACTCATTTTCTTCTCCTGTAGTTGTTCATTTTGGATCAGTCAGGATGCCATTTGTCTCTCAGGAAGGACTGTCAGCAGGAAGCATGCAGCAAAGAAGCCATTTGTACAGCTTAAGTGTTTTTGTGCTCCTCACAAACTGCCTTTTCTTGCTGCTGATGTGTTTTTGTACCACAGCTTTGAAATATTGAGCTTCAATATTACAAAAGCAGAGAGTGTGTTTTGATGGCAGAGATTCAGCTTGCATAGTCAAGTTCATCTACTGACCTGAATTTGTTAAAAAAAAAAATTCATGTTTGAATCCATGAATTTGTGTTGTTTCTGAATCGTGTGGGAGGGAAACAGCAGGTGAGCTCAGCTTTGCTGTCAAAGTCACTGCTCGGTACAAACGCAGCAAATGACTTCAGCACGCCGCCTCTCACGTGTTATTTTCCCATCTGCCTCCTCTGTTTTTTTATCCCTCACATTAAAACAAATGCTTCTTCATGCTGGAGTCAGGAATCTGATTCCCTTACCTTAAAAACTCAAAAAGGGAGATTCAGGGAATGCCGACGGCCTCCACATCTCCTGTTCTGCATGCTGCTCATTGTTTATGAATGCAGACATATTTAAACTGTTGTTAAACAATAGCCGGCCATTTTGAGATCATATTTTGTACCCCACCTTTTGCTCTCCTGTTTACATGCCTGCAGCCAATGGCTGCTCAAACTCGACAGGTCGATGATTATAACTGGGCTGCACGTGGAAACCAGAACGTCCTCATGTTCAGAATCTGTTTGTAGAGACGCAGGAAGTGCTCCCATCCTCCGCCTGGTTCTGTTGGAGGTTTCTTCCTGTCGGAGTTTTTCCTCCCTGCTGTCACCAAAGGCTGCTCAGAGGCTCTTTGGTTTTACTCCGTAAAGCTTCAGTGTGTAAACTTCCCTGAGATGGTTTATGTTACTGTTTGTCATTATAAATGTAAACCAAATTAACAGAAGTTGGTAAAACTCACTCTGATGTAACTGTTAAAATTCATGCACCTTTTTAAATATAACACAGGAGTAAATTAGATTATAAAGAAACAACTCTTTAGTAAAAACTCCAGAATCAAAAATCTTTAAATATTTTAGATCCACATTAAAACTTTAGATTTATTTAAATATAATGTGAATGTCAGTCAGGTATCTGCAGAAAATTTTAGTTGACTTGACACAACTTAACCAGGAATTCCCAACTTTGGGATAAAAAGCATGTGTATCTTTATCTGGTATCATTTTACTTTTCACTAAGTCGGCTCGCTCAGAGCGGACTCGGTGCCCCGCTGCTGGCAGAGTCGCACCACGTGCAGCATAAAATCTGATCAGTCACTCACAGAATGATGGATAGATGCCAGATGACATCTTTAACAACAGTTTGCTTTGCAGTCTCCGTCATTCTGTGACTTTGCATTTGCTGGAACCACCTGTGACCGGAGGTGTTGCCAAATCAACCATGACTCAGATCACTGACATACCAAATCCTCTATGGTGCAGTCATAATGACGGCGTCTTTGGGCAGAGCTTTGGTGTCAGGGTGGTGCCTGAATTGTCTTCGTATCGTAACTGCCTTCAGCTGTTTTAATAGCCAAAGACTGCAGCGTGTGAGGTCCTGTTTCCAGGAACAAAATACTCACTGATGTGATGTTTATAACTTTATTATCATGTTCTTGTGCAACAGGAGAGCTCAACAGCAGCGATGGCTTTTCTCAAGCATTCCATCTTGCAAACCCTGAGTGTGCTGCTCTTGGCTTGGGTGTTGGTGCGCTGCCAGGCCCCTGTTGAACCAGAGGAAGAGGAGGAGGAAGAGCCATTAAAGGAAGCAGACACCGCAACAGAGGCGACAAACTCTGAGCCGGCCGAATGTCCGCAGGACTGCAGCTGTATAGAGGGGGTAGTGGACTGCCCGGGGGTCAACCTCATCGAGTTCCCCGCCAGGCTGTCTGCAAATACCCGCCAGCTCTCTCTGCAGGTCTTTCATAAACTCGCAGAAATAGTGATGCAAATCTAAAGTTTGTATTTGTGCATTTACAGTCCGTGTTTTGCTTTCTGATGCTAGAACAACAAGATCGAGGAGATAACGGTGGAACATATTTCCCGTCTGCATCAGCTTGAGACTCTTAATCTTCAGAATAACTGGCTCACCTCAGATGGTAAACACTGTCACACAATCTAAACACTCAGCAGGAAGCCTGTGTACAATGTGGGCCCAGCTTGCAGACATGTTTGTGAGGTTATTTTCTTTCTTTTTTCCTGTGTTGACTCACTGTAGAAAATGAGAGCCTTTGCCTGTCTGGGCAACTCAGAGGAATTTTTGATTAGTAACCAGTCTGGCCTCGGGTTAAGGACTATTATGGTACCCAAATATCTACAAAATGAACCTGAATGTTGCAGAGGACGTGCAGTTGTTTTTGTTCATTTCCTCTAACAACTAGACCTCCCAGCCAAGAGTCACATCCATGAAATGAATGACAATTGATGGGCACATGAGAATCAATTTTCCTTTGATGGAAAAGTTTTAGCCCTGCTTTTGTAAAGCTGGTAAAGCTCCGTTTTATAGGAGCTATAAAACTTGACAAAGGACTTCTTTTATTGTTAGAAATAAAAAAATTAATTCATCAGCAACTTCACTCTGTTTAACGTCTGCTGGAGTCTTACATGGTTCGAGCACAGACTGTATTAAAGGTGGACGTCAGCCTCTCAGGTCTGCATCCCTATTATGGTCACATCAGGCACACACAGCTTTGGCTGTGAGCGCTGTGAGAAGACCTCTGTGGATCATGCAAAGCTAGTCTAGTAGCCTAGAAATATGCAGCAGAACATACATACAGTATCTGCTGTGTTATCCTGAGGAGTGAGACAGGACCTGGCCTGTTTTTCCTCTTAAAGCCAGCTCCTCATCCTGCATCTGATAAAGAAATCACCACAAGTCTCGTGCTGCCTCTTCACTTGTTGAACACTTGAACAAACATTTAACAGGGAAAAGAGTGCTGCTGAAGTCAGTGTGCCTTTGTTGATGGCTGATTATCAGCTTATAGCTGCAGAACATTGAAGAACGGTCATCTTAGCTGCACTTACAGCAGGTGGAGTGGTCCTTACTGTTATTCAGACACCACCAACAACACGCTGTCTGACTGCGTCATGAAGCTGCAGTCCGAGTCGGGTTTTTTTTCTGTCACAGTGTAACTGACACTCCAACAGCCTTCCTGCTGCTGCCGAGCAAACACAGACGCCAACAGGCCCCGAGTCATCTGATATTTTCTTCCTTTATGTACTAAATAATATTAACAATAAATACAAAGCATTGCAGAACCAAGTGCACCGGGTTACTGCCCAGTTGTAGCTTTGCTCTGCCATTAAAAACAGACCCCAAAATAAAAAAATCAAACATCATACCTGCTATGACCGCTGTTTGCTCCTGTTATGTAGCTTTCCCCTTAGTATGCTGCTGATTTACGATGAGTTTGGAGGTCATCACATCTTCTCCCTTTAATTACTGCACCCTCAAACAAATCTTTTAACACTTCCTGCGTTCAGTTTGAGTCTACGAGAGCGCTGTCAGCACGAGCTGCACAATGAACTTAGACTAAATTAAAGGCAGTGCTGGAAATGTGATGTGCTTCATCTAACATTTACACCACTGTGGAGGAAACACTGGTGGGCTCAGTAATCACAGATGTTTCTGTGATTACTTTTTTGATAGATTGTTCACTATCAATCACGGGCTGCCCATGGGAAATCAGAACGTTCTAGAAGAAATAAATACTTACAAACGGGTAAAAAATTCAGCAAATTCATGAATTTGAATGAATTGAATTAGTTCAAAGGGGGTGTCTCCTCCCTTTTCCAAACCCTAACCAGTATTTTGCAGAGCCTAACAAGGGGGTGAAAGCAGGAGTAAAGCACAAAGGTCCAAACAGGAATGAGCCGCCGTCTCCTGCTCGATAAACTGCAGCTTAGACCACCTGTACTCTAAAATCCTCCAGCAGACTTGTCTCAGCAGCACTGATGCTGAATTAGTGAGTGATACAAGTCTGACTACAGTGGTAAAAATGTCTTGTGTTGAGGGGCAGAAGTCAGAACAATGTCTCACACCTTTGTTTTTTTTTTAATAGGCCTTGAAGATGAAGGGTTTGAGATGCTCGAACAACTGGCTTATTTATACTTGGCCAATAACAAGGTGAGTCATAGGTGAGGGGCCACTTTAATCTATGAACCACGTTATAAAGAGGAGAGCTTCAAATGAATATTTAATCTCAGCAGTGCTTCTCTCATTTCTGAATTCCCAGTTATTGTGTACACTGTAGTGCTCGTTTTATAGCAGGAACACAGTGCTTTCACGCAGGACGGCTTCCCATGCAACACTTCTGCTGTACCTGCATATTTGGAGAGGACAGAGTGGCTGTGTCAGGGCCAGATGAAGAGGGATTCAGATGAAAGGGAAAAAAAAATATCAAATAACCAAATATAGGGGGATCACTCTCCTCAGCCGCCTCCCTGGGAATGTCTATGTCAGGTTACTGGAAAAGAGAGTTTGTCTGTTAGTCAAACCTCGAGTATGGGGGTGTCTGTTGAAGGCCATTTGGTCCCTGGACAATTATTGCGAGAGCTTGGTCCACATTGCTGGCAATAAGTCAGACTCGTCCCATGGGTGCTGGACTCCGCCAGGTTTCCCTTTGTCACCGATTCAGAATTTTTATGGCCAGAATTGAAAAGAGTGGAAAGCTTCTATTTTAGTGGCTGCAGAATCTCATCTCATTTTTTGTGGATGATGTGGTTCTGTTGGCTTCATCAGGTGATGGCCTCCAGGTCACACTCGAGCAGTTTGCAGCCGAGTGCGAAGCAGCAGGAATGAGAATTAGCATCTCCGAGTATGAGGCCAGAAAAGGGTGAAGTGCCCACTCCAGGACAAGTGGATGCCCCAATTGGAGAAGTTTAAGTATCTCGGAGTCTTGTTCATGAGTGAGGAGTGAGGGAAGAAGGGAGAGGAAGACTGAGAAATGATTGGGGCTGCAGCTGCAGTGATTTGGATGCTACACTGGTCTGTCACGGTGTAGAGAGCTGAGTGTAAAAGTCAAACTGCTGATTTACTCATTGATCTACGTCCCTACGCTCACCTATGCTTACAACCTTTGAATAGTGACCGAAAGAATGAGATGAAGAAAATTTGAGAGGGGCTCAGAGTAGAGCCGCAAATCCTGCACATCGAAAGGAGCCAGCTGAGGTTTTTTGGGCATCTGACAAGGATGTCTCGTGGGCATGTCCTATCAGGAGGAGGCCCCGGGGTAGACCCAAGACACACCGGAGAGATTATATCTCTCAGCTGGCCTGGGAATGCCTCGGTGTTCCCCCAGATAAGCTGGAGAAGGTGTCTGGGGCGAGGATTTTCTTGTGCTTATCCCGACCCCAGATAAGCAGAAGCCTGATTTGATGTCAGGTGTGACCATATTTGGAGTGTCAGGTTGTGACCTAATGCTAGCAAGCTTTGTTAGGAAGACACATATATAGTCTTTATGGATGCACTGCACAGAGATGGGCTACTACCAATTAGTGATAAATGACATGCAACTGAATTACTAGAAATATACTGTCCAAAACTGGAGCACAGTATTAGATGGTCTGATAACACAACTAACTTCACAGGAAGCCATATTGTTAGATAATTTAGTTAAAATGCTCAAGATAATGTCCTGTCATGCTTCTTGTTTGTGCTTGCAGCTCACCTCAGCACCCAGAGTCCTGCCCCCCTCTTTGGTTAGTGCTGATTTCGCTGCTAATCAGCTTACGAGGATCTTTCCATATACTTTCGGTCATAAGCCAAAACTGAGGTATGAATGTGCATGTTTGTGTAAATGTACTCCAGATTCCACGAGTTAGGCAGTTAACACATGTCTCATGGGCATGGTTCCCAGGTCTGTGTATCTCCATAACAACAAGCTGACTGATGCAGGGCTTCCTGAGCACACGTTCAATGCTTCTGACAACCTGGAGATCCTAACTATGTCCAGCAACTTCCTGAGGGTCGTTCCCAAAAACCTGCCTCGGAACCTTTACCGTCTTCATTTGAAGGTGAAACACCACATTATAGTTGGAGAGTAGAAGGTCTAAGATAAATGTACAGTTGTAATCATAAACTGAAGCTCTGCACATAAAAATGAATTGCAGAAATCTTGCTTGATTTCAATTTGGCCTGTAGGTAGTCACCTTGGGCATCAGGGCACCATTTCAAGCAATTTATATATCTATACTATAAATAGTATATATTATATTTGTATAAACTTAGCACAAAAATTATTTCTTTGTTGTAACGATGCTTCTTTGCAATAAATCTTCTACCGTTGGAAAGCCTGTTTATTTCCCCTTAAATTGAGTCACATTGGTAAGGAAGATCTATTTGTGGATTGAGCAGCAGAGTTGAGTATGTGGGCTGAGTAGCAGAGTTGAATATGTGGGTTGAGTATGTAGGTTGAGTAGCAGAGTTGAGTATGTGGGTTGAGTAGCAGAGTTGAGTATGTGGGTTGAGTAGCAGAGTTGAGTATGTGGGTTGAGTATGTGGGCTGAGTAGCAGAGTTGATTATGTGGGTTGAGCAGCAGAGTTGAGTATGTGGGTTGAGTATGTGGGTTGAGTAGCAGAGTTGATTATGTGGGTTGAGTAGCAGAGTTGAGTATGTGGGTTGAGTATGTGGGTTGAGTAGCAGAGTTGAGTATGTGGGTTGAGTAGCAGAGTTGATTATGTGGGTTGAGCAGCAGAGTTGAGTATGTCGGCTGTGCCCATGAAAACTTGCCAAATGTTCTCTGCCAATTTCAAACAGCCGATTTAGCTACCGACTGTTGTTATTGTTGTTTGTTGGATTGGATGATTGCTGAGGAGTGAGTGACAGGCTGTTGTGCATGGAATTACATTTATGTCAAAAGTCATGGACAAGAAAAAAAAAATTATCATGAGCAAATAATACATTTTATGCACACAGGTATTCACCGCCACACTTAAATTCCTTGCACGCAGAACTCAACCACTCATGCATGTAGAAGCCTTCACGTATGCCCTTTACGTGCCACTGCAGTTTTACTGTACTCAGTTGAAGCCTGCTTGCTCCAATCAACTGACTTTTGACTATTTGGAGGGCTGAGCCCAAAGGAAGTCCTAATGTGATTGGTCACTTTGATGAACAGTTCAGGTTACTGTGTTAAACCGTGAAAGCACATGAGCGATGTTTGAAACCATATTCATTTACAACAGCAGTTTATAAAGTGTGCATTTGTTTGTAAACAATCAAATATATAAACTTATTAAAATAAACTATAAAAAAATGTGAAGGAAAATTGTACAAGAAATATTGTAGCCATGACAACAGATGAGAGATACATGTGTGGTGTTTCCCTGTGGTCTGCAGGCTCAGGGCAATGAGATAACCAAAGCATGCCGAGTACACAGCAGCTACAAGGATGGTGTGTGATGCAGTTATAAGACTCTTTAATTCAATTTCAATTTTTCAATTTTTTTTATTTATATAGCACCAAATCACAACAAACTGTCGCCTCAAGGCGCTTTGTATTGTGGGTAAAGACCCTACAATAATACAGAGAAAACCCAACAGTCAAAACGACCCCCTATGAGCAAGCACTTGGCGACAGTGGAAAGGAAAAACTCCCTTTTAACAGGAAGAAACCTCCAGCAGAACCAGGCTCAGGGGGGGCAGTCATCTGCCGCAACCGGTTGGGCTGAGGGGAGAGAAAGACATGCTGTGGAAGAGAGCCAGAGATTAATATCAATTAATGATTAAATGCAGAGTGGAGTATAAACAAAGTAAATAAGGTGAATGAGAAACAGTGCATTATGTGAACCCCCCAGCAGACTAGGCCTATAGCAGCATAACTAAGGGATGGTTCAGGGTCACCTGATCCAGCCCTAACTATAAGCTTTATCATAAAGGAAAGTTTTAAGCCTAATTTTAAAAATAGAGAGGGTGTCTGTCTCCCGAATCCAAGCTGGAAGCTGGTTCCACAGAAGAGGAGCCTGAAAGCTGAAGGCTCTGCCTCCCATTCTACTCTTAAGTATCCTAGGAACCACAAGCAAGCCAGCAGTCTGAGAGCGAAGTGCTCTGTTGGGGTGATATGGTACTATGAGGTCTTTGAGATAAGATGGTGCCTGATTATTCAAGACCTTGTATGTGAGGAGAAGGATTTTAAATTCTATTCTAGATTTAACAGGGAGCCAATGAAGAGAAGCCAATAAGGGAGAAATCTGCTCTCTCTTTCTAGTCCCTGTCAGTACTCTAGCTGCAGCATTTTGGATCAGCTGAAGGCTTTTCAGGGAGCTTTTAGGACAGCCTGATAATAATGAATTACAATAGTCCACCCTAGAAGTAATAAATGCACGAATGAGCTTTTCAGCATCACTCTGAGAAAGGATGTTTCTAATTTTAGAAATATTGCGCAAATGCAAAAAAGCGGTCCTACATATTTGTTTAATATGTGCATTGAAGGACATATCCTGGTCAAAAATGACTCCAAGATTTCTCACAGTGTTACTGGAGGCCAAAGTAATGCCATCCAGAGTAAGTATCTGGTTAGACACCATGTTTCTAAGATTTGTGGGGCCGAGAACAAGAATTTCAGTTTTATCTGAATTTAGAAGCAGGAAATTAGAGGTCATCCAGGCCTTAATATCTTTAAGACATTCCTGCAGTTTAATTAATTGATGTGTGTCATCTGGCTTCATTGATAGGTAAAGCTGAGTATCACCTGCATAACAATGAAAATTGATGCAGTGCTTTCTAATAATACTGCCTAAGGGAAGCATGTATAATGTAAATAGAATTGGTCCTAGCACAGAATCCTGTGGAACTCCATAATTAACCTTAGTGTGTGAAGAAGACTCCCCATTTACATGAACAAATTGGAGTCTATGAGATAAATATGATTCAAACCACCGCAGTGCAGTACCTTTAATACCTATAGCAAGCTCTAATCTCTGTAATAAAATCTTATGGTCAACAGTATCAATATTACAGTATTAGATTTACACAAAATGACAGCAACAACCTTCACTGTTGTATCACACACTGGTTCAGATCAGACAAATGAGCTGCTCACTACTGTCACGTTGTGTTGTACACAGACTGTCTGTTCACAGAACCTGTAATATTATCTGGATGAACTATTATAGTAGAGCTGGAACAGTGAGCCAGATGTGTACAGCTGTTTCACTGAGACACGTCAGACAGCAACATGAGCACGTTTTATATTTGTTCACATTTTGGAAAATCCAGTTCACTCGACTGACTGAAAAATCTATTTTTCCTTTTTCTTAGGAATGCGTGCTCTCGTTATGATGATGTTTTATTAATCATAAAAGGTTTGTGATGCTGTACAGCAGGTTAACAGGACAGGAGTGCCGAGACTTCAGAGTTTCCCTTTGAATCCTCCAGTTTTAAAGATTTATTCAGTATTTCCGCTGCTGCACAGAAAACAATAACTGCTGATAGTTAATGTGCCAAACTTTATTTTCCAAACTGTAAACAAATACGGTTTAAAGCTCATGTTGCTGCCACGGTTTAACACAGTGACCTGAACTGTCCATCAAAGTGACTGATCACACTAGACTCCACCAGGATTCAGCTCCGGGTGTGAATCTGCAGCAGCACGCAGGCTGTTGAATTTATGCTCGAGGAATTTGAGTGACTGGCGATGAATACTTGCACCCATGAAATTAAATTATTAGCTTCTGGGGCATCGTTTCAACCAAACAAAAATTTCCTTGCTTGTTGTGCTAAATTTATAAACCTTGAAGCTCAGGACAAAGTTACAGGAGCCAAAATCAGGCAAAACCAGCAGAGGTTGTGCTGTGTGCATATGGCGGCCATAGTACATTTGTCAGGATGTTACAGTCCAAGTCTGTGTTGACTGACCCAGCGAGAGGAATTCATGGTGCACAATCTGGTAATTGTCCCAAAAAACAAGGAGCATGGCCCTGGCTGCACTCCTGACCTGATGTACCTCCTTTGAACTTTGACACCGTGAACTTTCAATATCAGACGATTCTTGACTTAAAATTCAGGTCATTTTGACACAGAACTTCATGTTTGCTCTCTGCACACATTTAAGGCCCATGGTGAAATTGCAGATGCAATTTCAGTGCATCTGCAGGACAAGTGGTCAGAAGAGGCCTTTCAGGAAATTATATGAAAATTAAAGTCACACTTGAAGTGGTGCAGTTGGCTGAAAAACACCACCTATCAGAGCAGACTGGCCAAATTTGAACCAGGTATGATTTCTGATTTTGGTGGGTGAAGCTGCATACGTTTTCGATTGCACTTCACATTGACTGTGATAATATCCTGTTGTTACAGAGCAACAAGCTGGAGAAAATCCCAAGTGGAGCTTTTGACAACTTGCCCAACCTCAGAGAATTATATCTTCAGAACAACCTCCTGAGCAACGAGGGCATGGACAACGAGACTTTCAGGTGGACAAAAGTCTTCACTCACCAAGCTCACCAATAAACAGATTTTAGCATCTTGCCATTGCCAAGTGTGTAATATAAATCTAAAAGCCATCCTTTTAAGAGCAGACTCTCTACAGAGACATCATCACAGCCTTCCTTTTCTCTCCTCGTAGCCAACTCAGCAGCCTTGAGTGTTTGGATTTGTCAAATAACAACATGAGCATCGTCCCGAAGGGTCTCCCTCGCAGTCTCGTGCTGCTACACTTGGAGAAGAACTCCATACGCAGCATCCCCGGAGATGCTCTAACTTCTGCCCGAAATCTTGAGTACCTGCTCCTCCACAATAACAAACTTCGCTCCCGTTCTATCCATCCAGCTGCCTTCCAGGTAAATACTGACAATACAAATGACTCTTCTGAATTGTCAGGACACATTGGAAGATGTAGTTTGTTCCATGGCAGTGAGCGTTTTGCAGCAGTGGATCACCTATTTGAATCTTAAATTTGCTTTTCATCAGGGCTTGAAAAAGCTGCACACTCTACACATGCACAACAATTTGCTGGAGCGTGTTCCCAGAGGCCTGCCTCGGCGAGCGAAGACACTGATGCTGCTCCATAACTTTATTTCTGAGATTGGCCGCAACGACTTATCCTTGTTGTACACGCTGACAGAGCTCAACCTCAGCTACAACAAGCTTACCAGCTCCAAGATACACCATGAGGCTTTCAGGAAGATGCGTGTGCTGGAAACCCTAGACCTGTCAGGGAACAGCCTTACCTCAGTGCCCAGGGGTCTTCCGCGCAGTCTGCAAGTGCTCGATATCAAGAACAACCGACTCAACTCCATACCGGACGGTACGCTGACGAGGATGGCGAAGTTACGAAAGCTGATTCTGAGTGACAACCAGCTGAAGCTGAACTCAGTCTACCAGGGAGCCTGGATGGAGCTCAACGCGCTCACAGTGAGTGGAAGACAAATGAGAGAGACACAGATTAAAAAAACAAATGCTTGGCAAAGATATTTCCCACTGCATGAATCTGAATATTTAGGAACTTTGTGAAACTTTGGTACAAGGTTCTTCCCTGATCTTCCACTGATTTACGGTCCAGCATGGTTCAGAATAGGGTGAACTCAGGACTGGCTACTGGACAGACAGTGGGAGGGACAGTGTGGTGTGGATGTTAAAAATTAAAAGGCTTTTTCTTCACAATTATATGAATATAATCCCAGCAAACATGGCTGAAACAGCATCATCTTTGATTTTCAGACTCTGGACCTTTCTGGTAACCAGCTGGCACACATCCCCGCTGACCTGCCGGAGTCTCTGGAGTACCTTTACCTGCAAAATAACCGCATCTCCAGTGTTCATGGTTCAGCTTTCGAAGGCACTCCGAACATCACAGGCATCTTCCTCCGGTAAGGGACAGCTATTATATTCAGGCTTTAATTGCTAATTGTTTAATTGCTGATTTATTTTTACCCAAAATAGACATCTTTAGACTCTTTAACTCTTAAATAAATTCTCCATAACTACACCATCATCATGAATAACCACAGCTTCTGTGGATGAGACACGCTCTTCCTTATCACATGACTTTATCAAAATATGCATTTATTTACAGCTGTTCAGAACTGTACATTAGAGATAAAAAAAAAGAATGAAAAGTGAGTCATATTGATCTTATTAAACTTCAGCTTGATTAAATCTAACAGTACTAGATCCAGTTTAGTCTCAGAGTTGTTACCCAGCCTCTCCACACTCTCAAACCTTTGAAATGGGCCAGTTATTGCTGATGTGTTCCCAGCACAGGGTCCTTCAGGGTGAATCAAACTCTCATCAACAATTTTAATCCATTATCTGTTCAAGGACAGGCTCTCGGTGAAATCTGTTGGGGGGCTTGTTTCCATATGCATTGATCTTCACTGGGGAAAAGATTAGACTCGTGCAACTGAAGAACAGCTGTGAGGAAGTTATTGTTTGGTTTATACTGTTGTGCAAGTTTAGAAAGAACAGCTGCAGTCAGATCCACAGATTTCCTCCCACACTCATTTCCCTTTAAACACTCAGCTCAGATTGATGTTCAGGGCAATGAGGAGGCCTGGATTCCTTAAATGAGAATTCAGATTCACAGTTCAAAGTCCATCCATCCATCCACCCACCCGTACACCTATCCGTCCATCTGTCTGTCCATCCATCCATCCATCCATCCATCCATCCATCTATCCAACCACCCACCCATCTATCCATCTATCCATCCATCTATCCAACCACCCACCCATCTATCCATCTATCCATCCATCCATCCATCTATCTATCCAACCACTCACCCATCTATCCATCTATCTATCCATCCATCCATCCATCCATCCACCCACCCACCCAGAAATGTGTGTCTGCGTGGTTTGCTGAGTTGCAGGTTAATGATTGTGCATGTGTGCAGAATGTGGTTATGGATCAGTTTAGCTGAGTGGCACTTTGCATACAACTGCTCATTTTCTAGAATAGAGGTGTTAAACTCTTTAGTTCACGGGCAATACGCATCCCAATCTGATCTCAAGTTGGCCAAACTGATAAACATATTTTACAATGATGGAGTAACTGATGGCTGCAGTTTTTACAGGTTGCAGAGCCGCCCACAGGTCTGACCCCCCTTTGTGGAGTAAATGACTGCAGACTGATGTTTCTTCACATGGTGCTCACCTGTCTTACTGTCCACCTTGTTTACAACTTCCTGCTGCAGAGAGACAGGTGCTGCTGTCTGCCAGGCTAGCATTTGTTGTGTTTTGATCAAATATGAATCATTTTCTGACTAGCATTTCCATCCAGCAGAGTTTAATGGTTTAGTCATGGGCATCTCTA
Source organism: Archocentrus centrarchus (assembly GCF_007364275.1). Classification (NCBI taxonomy): domain Eukaryota; kingdom Metazoa; phylum Chordata; class Actinopteri; order Cichliformes; family Cichlidae; genus Archocentrus; species Archocentrus centrarchus. Next base: position 1,248,395 of record NC_044349.1, read on the forward strand.
ATTAATATACCAATGAAAATCAAACCAACAGCAGATAAAGTCCAAAAACCTTTGATAGGATTAAGAGCAGCTGAAAAAAAGGCAGTTCTTGGCAAGACAAAATGCAGCTGTGACAAATGCATAAAGAGCTTTGAGCTTTCAGTGACTACAGCACAAAAGTATCTGTGTTTTGAGTTTCCTAAAATCCCAAAAGGTTTGTGACCAGGACATTATCTGGGCTTCACTGAGTCCTTTTGCAACAAATGTCTGGAACTTGATTCAGTGAAGCTTTGAAATGTAAGAACAGCAACAGCACGTCAATTTCCACCTCATGTTTTCTGCTCAGTGATGGGTTTTCTCTTTAATAACCTTTCTGATGTCAGAGCAGAGGCATCTTTACCATCATCGTGCATGTCAGTTTTTTGTTTATAGAAACAATATTTAATCTTAGATAAAAGCACAAATTATCAATTAATTACCAGCTGGTCTTTAGAGGAACATCATGCAAAGACTGTGCAGTCTGTACACCTGCCACTGATTTCATGCCAGATGTTTCCTCTCACTTTCAATGTTTTTCTTAATTACTGCATGGGCACTTTTATCGTTCCTCCTAAAATAGATATTTGTTCTCAAAGTTCATTGAAGTTTCCTAGAGAACCGTAGATTGACATTAAATTACCACAGAGCGTATCCCCTCATACACCACACATCAGTTCATCTGAGTCCAGAACCACATTCTGGTCTGTGCACTCAAACATCCTCCTTATCCCAATCTGGCATCTCTGATCTTCCTCTCTCAGGTCTGCCACCCGTATCAGATCACCAGCGTCCTGTTGCAGAGAGTGACGTGTGTGATGTACTGATAACTTCCTCTGGGGTTGCAGTTCGAATGGATCAGTCAGGAAAATTTCAAACTCTGAAAGTTTCTTTGAGTTAAGTAACAAAAAGATCAAATGACTTTGGTATGGAGCTCTGCAGGAAGGGAGAGTGATCTTGAAAATCAGCACTTAAAAGCTCCTGAGATTAGAGGCCACACGAATGCTTCCCAGAGTTCATGCAGCACAAATGTTTGGAGCAGAAATCTGCTCATCATGGTTGCTGAAAAGACCAGTGGAAATCTGGACTTTTGATCTGATGAGTCCAAAAGTGAGATTTTTGGCCCCGGCTGCAGAGAACTGATCGTACCAGTGTGCGGTTCGCAGCACAGAGTGAGGAGGCGGGGCCTTTGCTGATGACACCTCAGCATCCTGCAGAGACACGGCGCCCCATCTGGTTTGAGCTTGATGGGAGCACTCTTTTGATTTTTAATAAAACAATGAGCTAAAACACACACAGCAAGGCTCTGAGAGCACACGGCGATAAAACTTTGACCTCACAGAAGTAAATCCTTTTCAGAAACATGTCCTCGTGCTCCGGTCTGTTACTGATCAGTAGAATTTGCTTTGAGTCTCATTTTGCAGAGTACTGCAGCGCGGTGTCTAATCTGCTGTCTCCGCTGACTTGTGTGCATTCAGCAAATCTCGCAGAGTGCAGACTAATACCCACGAGCTGAAACATCGGTTTCCGGCATGCGTGTTAGTGGCTTTTGTTCGATTTCATTTCCAATATGACTTCAAGCTGGCTGCTTTATGGGCAGTGTTTACAAGTCCTGGCCCCTTCCAGGCTCACCATGTTTTTCATATCAGCTGCTGCCACATTTCTTTTATTTGAGTCTTTAAACATTTTTTTTATTTCCACCCAAGTGCATCTGCAGCTGGGAGTCTTTGGCCTGAGCCTGTTCAGAGCTGCAGGAATGTTTGTGTCTGTGGGGAAAGTGGAAGGAGCATTTATGTGTGTATTTATTACTAATTAGACGTGAATTCCATGTTGTTCAGCTTTTAAAGTTCATGAACAACATGCACAACAATTTTCAATGACAGATGCATTTGGTTCAGCTTGCATTAGACGTGGTTTTAGATGAAGGTCAGTTGAAACTTGTGAGCTTGAAGATAAGAGCGTGTGTGCAGCTGTGTGCAGCTGTGTGCAGCATACCTGCTGTGCTGATGCTCCAGAGGAGAGGAGCTGCCCTTTGCTCAGCTGGACAGATTTTTATAGATGTCACTGTTAACCATCTTTTTGGCTTTTAGCTTTTGGAAACTGTGCCATCAACAGGCTGCTTTAATCAACTGTCTTTATTTTTTTCTTTAAGGTTTAACCTCCTGTCTGTGAACACTGTGGATGAGAGCTCCTTCACATACCTCTCCAACCTGAAGGTGCTGGACACCGGTGTAGGAAACCCTGAGCTCCCCTCCAAAGAAGAGGAGATCGATGAGGAGCAGGAGGAGACATAAGACACAGCTGGTCAAACTACCATTGGACTGCATTGTGTTGAGGACAGAAAGAGCTTTTAAATGGGAATGTACCTGTGAACGCCATTTCCCGGGTCCATCCTTGTATTGTGGCAGCGTCACATATTTCTGGTGCAGGAAACCGGATGAGGTTACTGATGTTTCCATGTTTTTGGGCTGGTTACTATTGCATAGCTTTATATCTGAGCTTTAATTTTTGTTTTTGATCATTTTATTGTTTCTGTGCCCTTTTCTCAAAGATTTCTCGGCAAACTCTAATGTGAAATTTCACATGTAAATGTTTCTGAATTGATACAAAGAATGTCAGCAGTGTAAAAATTCTGCCCCCCCGCTGTGTGAGTCTGTCTCTGTTCGTTCATAAACGCCCGTGAAACAAAAGTGCCGACTGAAACCAACGAAGCTGCAAACGCTGAACCAAACGAGTGTTCATGAAAAAGCTGCATTTTAATGCCAAGTGTGGATTATCTGCAGATCCGATTTCAAAAATCTCAAGCTTTCATTTTATAATGTAGACAAAAAAGAATCGCAGCAACAAGTTTCATAAAATCATCACAACATCAAACATTCATTCAGATCATTTGTAGTTGGCTTCTTAGTCACTCACCGATTTGCATTCTGTGATTGGATTCTTTTGTTACCGTCAGTCTGCCCATCTGGGAGGGAAAATGAATTAAAGCACCCCCCCCCCAACCCCCCCGTGGAGTTTTCTGGTAAACAATCAAAAGTTTACATTCCATTTTCCCACAAAACACGTCCTCAGTGTTCTAACAAATGTGCTGACTGCATTTTTTGGTTCCTCATAAAAAGGTTGGAAAGTTTTCCCCTCACAGTCTCGTTCAGCCGGACTCGTCACAGCCACCTGTTATAATCAGAGGTTAGAAACTCCACAGAGACCCTGTAAATGTCATGAGAGGCTCACAGGAAGCGGTTCATCCACAGGGACGCATGTGATCAGAATGACTAAACAGGAGAAAGCAGTACCACTCTGTGGACTTCTGGTTTCAGAGGAGGGACTCGTCTTTATTCATCTAGAATATGAATATATACATATAAATATAAAGCCCTATGGACCTCTGGCCCAAAAATGAACATTCATGTCTTAAAATGAAACTTTATCTATTGTTTCTGGCCCTTCTATTATAAACTTAAAGATTTTTTCAGATATTTTAATGGTGATTCTGGTAAAAAAAAAACCTCCCCGTGAGTATTAGGAACTGTGTCAGTGCATTTACAGCATTAAGCTGTTTCTTTATATTTCGGTTATGAACAGAATGAAAGAAGATGCATGAGTTCCTTTAGGGGCCTCCCTCCCATCCATACAGATCAACAGGATCCCCCTGGCACAGAGCACAAACCCTGATCAGGTCAGATACAGCCTGAAAGGAGTAGTCGGGTGGATGGGGGTTGCAAAGCAGCTTGCAGATATTGTGGGTGGGTCGAAGCATCCTAAAAAGACCCACTTTTATGAACTGCCAGGTGGATGTGCAGAAGGGTGTCAGCTAAGCCATCAGCTGTTATCCACCACGATCAGCTTGGTCTGTGAGTTCTTGGTACAGTTGTTGTGTCTCTGCACAGCACCTCTCTGGATTTTAACAAACATTATGATTGCGGTGCAGCTGTAACTCATCTTTCATTCAAAGGCTTCACTAAAGTACTACAAGAATGAATCAGAATTTATGGCCACATCTTTATTGTTGGATTGATAAAATCCACTAAAATGGTGTAAGGAGGTAAAATTATGCATACATACATTCATGTCTTTTCTCAAGATGTGATTGAAGTAAACCTTTAATTTAGCTTGAATTCAAGGATTTTAAGAAAATGGGAGACTTTGTGTTGTTGTCCAAAAACATGGAGAGCTAACTATAAGCTTTTGATTTAACTGCAGTTTTCTATTGTAGTGATCTTTTATAAATGGGCTATAATAAAGGGAGGGTGGAGGAGGTCCCGTCAGAAATCCTTTATGACAAATCCTCATCCATTAGCAGAGTGAAGAAAGTCTTCCCTGTAAGAAGAAATAAAAGATTTATTTTTTTTAATCTCCATTGACTCCCTTTCATTGAGGACCATCTCAGACAGATTCGATCTTCCTCTGTTACGTTTCAGAGCATCGACTCAGAGCGTGTTTGCTGCCACCAGTCGTTAACATCTGTCCCTCATAAATACTCATCTTGCACTTCATGCTTTTAACACAAAGGTAATTACACTAAAATCATAATGATGGCAACTCTGTAAAGAAACATTCTCAGCAGGTTTACTTAAGAACAAGATTCATTAAGTTCAGTCTGGAATTAACCAGAATCATAAGAATAATAATGATTTTTTTTTTTTTTTTTTAGCATTCAGTGTTTAATAAAAAGAGACAAAATCAAAATGCAGCCACTGATTTACCTGCAGTGAAGATAGACATACATCATTTTCTGCTTGTGACTGAAATATGTCAACATGACCGAAGCTTCAACCCACGCTCATGTTGGTCCGTTCATGTTTTCTAAAGGGATAAATGTTTATCATGAAATCTCATATTACATTCACTTTATATCTATGAAAGCAGCTTCACTTTCACCTGCTGTGCTGTCACATACATATACAGTCAAAGAACGCAGCAATAAATGATTTGAAAAGGCTGAGAAAAGCAGTGTGTTTGCTGACGTTCAGAAGGACATCGCTTCACTGTTTCTGCAGCTTCACCCACACAGGGCGGTGTCACCGCTCTGATCCAGCAGATCTGCTCAGTATCATAATAATACGCCAGACATTTTCCAGAGAAAATACAATACAGATACATGTTTAGAAGTGCTTTATGATTTTTGTGTTATGAGCTGATAAAAATGGTCGGTGAAATGACAAAAACATCATTCAAAGAGTAAATTTCCAAATTGAGACTGTTCCTGCAGCCTCTGGTTGTGTGTAAATTGTGTAGATGGAACTTTGCACTATTGTAATCTCAAAAATTCAGCTTTCTAATATGTTATTATTATGTGTAACCCTAACCAGGTAGTTTTGGCACCTAAACCGGATTTAAAGTTGGTACTAGAGTAAAATCAAACCCCAGTTTCCTTATTGAAAGAAGGGTGCAACCACCCCACTACCTTCCTGAGGCCTCAGTGACTCAAGCCTAGAGAGTGGCTGTTAACCACCTGCAACCACCGGCCAATAAGGAAAAATGAATATTCCTCAACCAGTTATGAGCCATTGCTAGAGGTTGCTGGCAGTTGCTGTGAAATCAGCTGCTAAAGCTCTCGTCATGCAGACCTAGAGGGAAATCTGCGTGTTCCCCCTTCAGTTGGCGAGTGGTTGTGGGAGGCTGCTCGCTGTTGCTAGGTGAAACTGAAGCATAAAGGTCTATGATACCGAACTGAAAACCTCCTTTGAATTATTTTAGTTACCTGCAGGTCACCACAGTCACCTGTATAATATGGAAGTCACCAACTTGTTTGCAAACTCTCAACAACTACTTGCTAAGTGGTTGTGAACCCCGTGAGGAGTGCAACACAAACCAGAAATGGAAACCATTTGTCTTCAAAATAAAAGTCTGCGCCGCACTTTTTCAAGTTCCACTACTGCTCGATGGTTAGTTAGCAAGTGTTTGCAGATGAATTGGCATCTTCCATGCAAACTACAGCCAACTGTAGCAGTCTGGTAGCAACCAAAGCAATCGCAAAGAGGCTTTTGGTGCCACACCCTTTGTGGTTGATTAGACCCAGAAAATAGCCCATAAAATTGCCAACTGGTTGAGGAATACACATTTTTTTCTATCAACCAGTTGGTCACCTACTGCTATCACGGACTAGCTGTGACCTAAAGTGGTGTTTTTTGCTGTTTTTGAAATAGAAACTCGTCAATTTTAGTTTTACAACATATATGAGTCACTTTACAAAGAAGAACGTTTGACACATGTTATAGTAGGATTAATTTCATTGTTGGACTAGATGGTCAAATCTGACTGCTGAAGTTCTTAATTTAGCTCAACTTTGGGATGAATTTCCATATGGAACAAGCCATGTTATTTTTCCTTCACTGGTTGTACTGGACAAAGCGGAGATGCGCAGTCCTTTACTGGCTCGCTGCATCAATGGGGAACAATAAACAACAAATACAGCAGAAATGCAACAGCTGGAGAATAACTTAATGTTTATTGAAATGTGCCAAATCCTGTTTGATGTCACGTCAACCGTCAAACAATTAAATTACTGGTGGATGTTTTGAGGCTGTTCATGTGCCAAGAAGCTTAATGACATCAATCCTGAGGCTGTCCTAAATACATAAAACATTTCAAATCTCTGTTTTACCCACATATCAAAGTTATAACATCACTACAGGCGTAGGAACAAATTCATTTAACTTCCTCCTCCCCCGTGATCACCGTCAGCCTAGCACCACCAGCTTTGTTAAGGCAAACTTAAAGAATTTGTGCATTTCACTTTGCCTCCTGATCATTTAGCTCCAAGCAAACATCCTGGCTCATCTCTTATAATGCAGTCAGCTCGCTGCTTGTAGTACAGCAGTACAAAACATAAGAAAAACACATTGTCAAAAAATTCTATCCATAAAAAATGTATATATCAAATAAAAATAATTTAATCAATGCAAGTACTAACAGGACCAAGGATGAGTTTAAAGAAACCTTATTGTTGTCCACTGCGAATGTACTATTGTTCAGTCTTATTCACCTGCTCTGCTTTAAAATGTCCTTTTGGAACCAATAATCTGAAAGATGAAGATGAGGTTCGTCCTCAGGTGTATCAGGTGTATCGTCCTCAGGTGTGCCACGCTGCAGAGCTCCTTTCAGCAAAACTTACAGACAACCTGCCGAACTCCAACAGGAGGCTATACGTTGGTCTCAAGGCCATTCATATCAATCGTGCAGTGTTCTTTGCTCTTCTTCAGATGCCTTGGAGGAATCGGAGGTTTCTTTCTATCTGAAAGCGGCCGAATGCCCTCCTCCAGCTGAATGAGTTGGGCGACGTCGGGCGGGATGAACTCGTGTTTGATCCCTGGAGGAGGGGGTCGGCAGTTGCCGTTGTTGTTGTGGCAGTTCATCACAGGTGGGGTGCTCATTGCTGTTTTGGTCTCACAGATCAAGGGCACCTGGAGATTGGAAAATATGTGGGACTAATTAAAAAAATGCGAAGTGCTCAGACGATGCTCTTTGTTAAAGAAAACTAAAGTTTAAAAAAGGATCTCAGGCACTCTGACGAAGAGCTGTACGTGGACTGTAAACATGTTTATAGCTAGGACAGGTTCCAAACCTAAAATTTTAAGAATTACACACTTAAATTTGAACTTCTAACTCTGAACAACTAACATGGTTTTCAGCTTCAGGAAGTAGCACTCATCACCCTGTGGGATCAATCGCCACAGTTGTCTCTGAGTCACAGCTCATTTGGTTGACATTTTAGGACTGAACCATCATTAAAACTCACCCCATCTCCCTCTTTCATGAAGTCTTTCCTGCAGATGTGTGCCATGATGCCTGTAGCCAAAGCATCCCCCATTACATTGACCATAGTGCGAAATCTGTCTCTGTAGAGGAAGAAGACATTTGAGACAGGACGTTATGATTTGGGGCGAATTGAACTGTCAGTCAGTGAAGTTGTTACCAGTTTGGATCCTTATACATGCAACTTACAAAGCCCAGTCTACTGCAATGATGAGAGTGATGTCATCAGTTGGCAGCCCGACGGATGTTAGCACTATCACCATGGTGACCAGTCCGGCTTGTGGTATCCCTGCTGCACCGATGCTGGCTGCAGTAGCGGTGATGCTGGTGGAGAGATGGGAGGTCAGCTGATGTCAAATATAGACTGTTTTTAATGCAACAAATGAAGAGACAGACATGTGACTGCTGCTGCTGCTGAAACAAGCAGAAAAGTTTTACTTTAAAAACTTCTTCTTGACCCAAACAAACTCCAAAAGTGAATATTCTCAATTTGTGTTCATGCCGACCAGTCTTTGTGGCTGTGACGGAGGACACGCAGAGGGTGGAGGTGGGTGAGATGGAGGCAGATAATCACTGTGGAGAACCACAAAGGGAGCAGCTGAAAGAAGAAGATCCCTCTGTGATGGAGGTATTGGTCCATAACATCACCTAATGTGAACTTTTATACTTAAATGTCGTCGTCCTGGTTGGCCCAGTGTTTTGAGTCCTTTTAGTGAAGTTCTGTTTTTGTTGTATTTTGTGGTTGTTTTCTTAGATTTCCTTACAGATCCTCAGTTTGTTATTGTTCTTGTTGTTGTTTGGGCGTTATTAGTTATTTGTATGTTATTCTGGTTTCCCTTTGTCCTGGTCTTTGTGTTCCTGTGTGTTTTGTCCCGTGTCTTGGCCTTTTCCCACTGTTTCCCTGTGTGGAGTTTAGTTCCCTTTCCCGTAGCTTTAGAGTTTAGTTTTCCCTGTGTTTTCCCTTAGTGTCCCTCCCTTGTGTTGTGGTGTCTCTTGTGTCTGTTTCCCCAGTATGTATATTATTCCTCATGTGGTGTCAAGTCTGCATTTGTATCTTGTTTGGTCACTTCCTGTTTTATTTTGATAGTTCCATGTTCCCTGTGCTTTGTGTTTACTTTTGCTTCCTCTGTGTTATTATACACATTTGTCTCACCTGTGGTTCCCTGCTGTTTCCACTTGCCCTGATTACCTAGTGTTTGTATTTAAGCCTTCAGTTTTTCTCTGTTCCTTGTTGTGTCATCATCTGCGTTTGCTCCCTTTTCTGTGTGTAGTGTTTTGTTTTCCCCTTTTCTCCCAGGCTTGGTGTTTTGCCTTGGTTGAAATTTTGTTATTGTATTTTGAGTAGTGGTGGAAAGTTTGGCTCCCAAAGACGAGCTCCTCAGGTTGTAGATAAAAAAAAGTGTAAAATGAATTTCTTTCCCTCACCATTCCTGCATGTAGCCTCTATGTAAAGCACAACTTCCTCTTTCTCTTTCTGGTGTCAGAGCAAACTTTGCAGGAGACGCTCCCTCTGTGTTTGATCTGTGTGTACTCACTGTGTGGTGTCTCTGCCCCCCCCCGTTGCTCCGTGTAGACACACAGATTCCACCAACCATCTCAACCAATCACGTGTGGCTTCCACAAAAAAAAAAAAAAAACCCCAAAAGAATAAAGAAACGGCTCACTATCAGGAGCTGGCTCCCATCGTTCACTTCAAAGAGCTGGCTCTTAGGACCGGATCGTTCCCGACTGACCCATCACTAATTTTGAGTTTTTGTGTTCTTGAGCCTCCAGCGAATAAAGCTGTGTGAGTCTGGCTCTGTTTCACGTCCAGCGTTTGGGTCCAACCTTGCCTACCCCACGGCCGAACCGTGACATTAAATCTCCTCTTTGTCCTGATGTTCTCAAATACTTTTGACTGTTGTCACCCCCGAGTTAACGTTTCCATCAAATTTAGCTCATGAGAATTTGTTGTTTAGTTCATGTTGTGCAGATCACAAACACTTTAATGAAGATGCTTCTTGTCTTAATTTGTTTTTTGGATAAAATCTGAAGGTGAGCCTGGCTCCAAGAGCACACAATAATGTTAATAATGTCTCGAAGGCAGCTAATTGGGAAACATCTTATTCGATGTGAAATGAGCTTGACTGATGGGAAAATGCATGTTGGTACATCAGATATCTGGTGCGACTCCGGAGATTGACGATAAGATGATCCCACTGCTCGCTGCACGGCGAGAGATGATGTTTTTATTCCTGTCAAACATCTTTGTAGATTCAGCCAAACAAAGTGGAACAAATTAGATGTTTTTGTGCCTAAGCTGCCATTTAAAATGGGCTCTTTGCTCTGTTATATGTAGACACAACACTGGATCATCCCTTGAGTTTGATGCCTCGAATGATTCAGTATTAAAATTAAAATTCAGCCAAAGAAAAACTGTGACCTGTGGAGATCCGCAGCACCATCGAGAGCGTCCTCACCAACTGCATGACTGTGTGGTTCTCCAGCTGCACAGCCTCAGAGAGGAAGGACCTATGTAGGGTGGTCAGAGCGGCAGAACGTATCATCGGGACCGAACCCCCCCCCCCCCGTATTCCTTGATGTTGAAATGTGTTATGCTTGTTTTAACAGCTTATTTTGAATTAAAGAATTAAAATTAAACCACAAAAAGGAGAAAACGTTTGTTCTCCGTTTAACCAGCTGCTTTTACACAGCTGTGCTTCACACTCACGGTTGCTAGGCGACATGAGCTACGCAGAGGTGAGGGCAGGTGATGCTGATATGAAGGCTAGCCGCTCACTTCCAGCCTTTGCTGTCTACGTGGGCTACGAAGGACTACGTGGGCCGGGTACTTCGGAGGATGCGGCCCCTGAATTTTTGACATCCTGCGTCGATATAATCTGTATGCCTGGAACTCGTGCACTGAGAAACATTCTGGTGCAAAGTGCGATTAAAATGCGTTAAAATTTTTAATTCATTATTTTCCCCGTAATTAATTAATCGAAGTTAACGAAATTAAAGTCCCACCCCTAGTAAATATCCGTATGCTTATGTAAATACTTTTGCTTCTTTTTTTTTTGTCTTTTGCAGCGTGTCAAACTAAATTTCGTTGTATGCAAGTATAATGACAATAAAGGTTCTTCTTCTTCTTGAGAACTGCTGCTCAAGACCACCTAAAAATTACAAGTCTGGCTCCTTGGACATCACTGATTCCTCTCTTCACATCTTAGTCTGTCCCACCAGAGATGTGAGCAGAGGAGGCAAGGAGGAGACATGAGGAGAGAGGAGTCAAGGAAGTGGGCATTTATCACAATGACACATCCTTACTTTGGAGCCTCAGTTTGAATTGATGTTAATTAAATATGATGTTGGACACACCTGCATCATAAATATGGCCCAACTATGGCTGTGTGTTATGGTTCAGGTGTAGCAGTGCTCGTGACATGTTTTTATTAAATTCACAGTGTAATAAGGTGTTACACCTTTTTCAATCACCCACACAGAAACAGTGAAGGGTCTGATCATCTTAAATGACCAAACTGAAATAAAGTATCATAAAATCAGTGCGGTAACAAGTCCTCCACTGGCCACTCCTCTTTTAAAGGCTGAAGGGAAAAACACTTCAGCAAAGGATGCATCTGAGCATCCTCGATTACAGCTCCTACGCCGAGCCTCCTCTCTCCTCCGGATGCATTTTAGGAGTTGAGATGTCCTCTGGTGTACTGAGACTGATGTCCGGGTCACAGGCAGGAGGATGGAGGACAGAGGAGACAAGGAAACACAAATTATGAGAAAAGTCCAAAGAGTCTTTAAACAGGAGGAAAGAATCCGCAGAGCCGGGCTCAGAGCAGGTGGACAGTGAGGGTTAGAGGAGGTTAGAGGAGGTAAAGCAGCGTAGAAGCAGGTTTTACCCACAGCCGCCTTCCATGTTTGTTTTCTGATTGGCTGTTTTTTTCCTGTGATGATCACACTGATGATGAACTCCTGTAAACACTCAAGCTAATAAACTATTCCAGAAAAGTTTTTCAGAAGCTCCCACTTCAGTTTGGTCTTTGTGAAGAATCTCAGAAAGAGAAAATCCTCCATTAACATTTATGTCGACCAGACTGAAGATTCGCTGCAGCAGTCTGTGGGTTTTTTTCTCACAGTCTACAGGGAATGGAGACACCGAGCTGAGAAAATATATCAGGGAATGAGTTCACTTCATCTTTCATTGCTAGCGAGTGATGCCGGCAGGTTATTTATTTATTTATTCCATGCTGTGCTCAGTGCTCGTGTGTTTGCTGTGATTTATTTTTCCAATTCTCTCTTCCAGCAGGCCACCCCTGCATGTTCAGCACCCACAGAGGTGGTGTCCCTTATAGAAATGGAGTTTATAAGCAGTGATTGAATGTGGGGGTAAACATTTTTTTTTTTTGTGTACGTTTCTCCATTTAAAAAAAATTTTTTTTTTCAGCCTGTTTCAACAGATTTGTTGGTAGAAGTCCGTGAAAACTTAAGAGTTTCTAAACCAGCAGTAACGCTCACTGTGAGCACCAAACAGATGCTGTTTGCAATTTTACACACAAGTCAAGTATGATATACAATTCAGACTACATGTGCGTGGCTATTGAGCTTATTTTGGGGGGTTTAACACTGTTGTGAGGTTTTTTGCACCTTGCTGGTACATATAATCAATGTACACTGATTACATTGAAAGTATTGAAAATCTGCCATTTGCACCAGCAGGTACAGGAAGACATTCATCAACGACTTCTTTCCTCAAGCTTCAGACTCTAAGATGATCAGTACGATGAACCACTCATTGATGCGTTCCTGCTCCCATCGAGCTGCTCTCTGCTGCAAGGCTGACTCACTGCTTTGGGCTTTGAAACTTTTTTTTTTCCAGCTCACAGACACACATCAGCAGACACACATCAGCAGCAACTGTGCAAAACTGAAACTCTTCAACTTGAAGAAAAGAAGTCCCTGAGAGCCAAATCTGATGAAATGGGTGGGTATTGAGCATGCATTGTGTTGATGTGGCAAAACACACTCCTGCATCTTCAGTGTGCTGTGAGCAGGTGCATGACTGCACACACTACAGTTCAGGTGGTTTGTACCCAGTGCTCTCCCTCAGAAACCTCCGGATGTTACAGTGAAGCTCCTCACTGACAATCTGAGCCTCCATCCATCCATTTTGTCCCGCTTATCCTGTTCAGGTCAACAGCCTGTCTCAGGGCACAGAGAGACAGACAACCTAACCCCAGTAACTACATGTCATGCAAACTCCACATGGAAAGGTCCAGGCCGAGGTGGATTCAAACCCAGACCTTATTGCTGTAAGGCAACAGTGCTAACCGCTGCGCCACCGTGCTGCCCACAATTTGAGCCTCCAGAACAAATTCAGGTGCACAGCTCGATAAAAGCACCTTATGGCCTGGACGCTGGACTCGTCAGCTGAAAACTGCTGTTTGGTGTCTCGGTTGGCTGAAGACTCAATTCTAATGACCGCTGATGATCCGTGACATGCACCGTGGTTCAGTTTGTTCAAGTCTGCGTTACTGAAACTCTGGTCAGAATGGGACTTCCAGTATAATTAATACAAAGGAGTCATTAAGCAAAGTGTGTTCATAGATTCTCAGTTGTAGTGAATCATGATCACTAATGAGAAGTTAAAAGGCACCGTAGAACCTTTATCACCACTTATTAAAAGATATGTATATTTGTGCCTGTATGTGTAGTTTTCCATTTAAGATGCTGTACAATGATTCCACCCTGGAAAAGAACAGGAAACCATTAAAGCCCCAAATCACCATGACATCCGTGTCTGTGATGAGAGGATATAAATTTCAGCTTCATGAAGGCAGCAGCTGGATGAACCTCCTTCATCTCAGCCTTTATTTGATTTATTTCACTCTTACTCTGTTATCAGACACACTAATCATCCCGTTAATGCTGACAGTTGTTGTCTTGTACCTGACAAGGTGGTCCTCTTTTTGATATATTGGTATTATTTGAATGGCTTTTGTATGATTTTCAATAATACGCATATGTCTTTGCCAAAACAGTGAACTCTGAAATGTTGACACCTCAGTCTGTGTTTGTGCGTTAGGCATTTTAAACTGGAGCTATACTGAACCTGCTGCTTGCTGATCTGCTTTTCATTGCCTTAAAATCCCAAAGCCATTGTTACCATGTGAATTAGCTTATGTGCTATATACAGCAACAAGGTCGACTGACCTGATGGTGATGATCTGACCGAAGTCCAGCTCGTAATTATTAACTTGTGCGATGAATATCGCCGCCACAGCCTCATAGAGAGCGGTGCCATCCATGTTGATGGTTGCACCCACAGGAAGCACAAAGCGGATGATGCGACGGTCAATGTGGTTGTTCTCTAAGAGGCACTTGAAGGTTATAGGCAAAGTGGCTGAGCTGAGGACAACAAGGAAAAAGACAGCAAATAAAAAAAAGAGCTGCTAATTCCTCCCAGACATGCAAACAAATGGAATCTGTTCATTTGTGCTGAATAAGAATAAGACCGCACGCAGCAGATGCTTCTTACTGATTTGAGTCTAACACATGCATATGTGATGACTGGTCACTGCAACAGCCACCAAATCTGATCTCAAAGGAAGTCATAAGCAGGAGAGTTTTACCACATCACGTCTCTGCCAGTCTGCTACTGCTAATAAGGAATGATTTGTTTAAAATATCAACATTAATAAACCATGGCGGCACATTTGGGGGCTTTTAACCAGCTGATGGCAAATCACATCCTGCTGAGCAGCATTTTCAGCTGCTGTGTTTTCACTTTAGCGCTCTCCTAGCTCCCAGGCAGCCACTTGATGTCATTCATTTATTTGTGGGCTGAAAATGAAGCCAGTCACAGATCTAACACAGTAAACAGTGTAGCTGGGCCAAATGCATGCAAAAACACTGACGCAGTCATTTAGATGCAAAATAAAGTCAGTCTATATTACAGATTAGTATCTATCAGCATGCAGACACGTAGACCTGACACACAGACATCAGTGGAGCCTGATTAAAGAAAAGTGGAGCGGCCCTTTACTTTCCCCTCTCTTCCCACACGCCAGATGTTTTCTGATCAGCCAGCATCTTTTTGAGGTTTGTCACAGTAATGTTCCAGTAAAAACAAAGAAAAGAATATGTGTTTAGACTCAGGGATGCTTTATTTGGACTCACAAACCCTTTTTTGAGTTAAGATGAAGCTTCTTCACCTGGACGAAGTTGCCAGTGCAATGAGCAGGGCTTGCAAGATTCCCCGTATGTAAACAATGGGGCTCTTTTTGGTGATGAAGAAGTACATGGCAGGCAGGATAAACAAGCCGTGCAACACCAAACCAAACACCACGGTGACGGCATAGAAACCCAGCTTCTTCCCCATGGCTGACGGATCGCTCATCTCCAGGATCTTTCCAGCCACCAGGAAAACGATGCCAAATGGAAAGTACCTGCGGAGATGAGGGCAGTCAAAGGTCAAGGTGGCTGTAAAATTACTTTATATAAGTCCAAGATTTGGTGACAAGGTTTAAAGTAAAGCTATTCTGGGATGGTGGGAGAAAATAACCCATAGACAGGAAGGATTGTGAAAGAGGAGAACCCCTTTTGGGTGTGAGTAGGATGGTCAAGGCCCTGTTGTAGAGTTTTACACTGGGTAACAAACATGTATTTAATCTGTTTTTAGAATTCGATTAGAGGGCGTGTGAGCACATGTGGCAGTTCGTCCAGCTGTAGCTCAGCTCGGTGACATCGAGACCCAAGACAGAGACTGGGACGGAGCTGGTTGGTCCTAGCAACTGAACTCTCAAAGTAAGAGTAAGGAGATTGTCCAATATTAAATCAAACCAAATTAAGACTTGATCTGAAGAAAAAATAAATTGCAGCATATCTGAATACCCATAAATCCTAGTGTACCCGAGCAGCTTGCATGAGTAAAGGTATGTGTCGGCAACACTGGATTCTGATCTTTCAAGTAACACTTTCAATAATAACTCATCAATAATGTGGTAACAGTGAGGTAACAAGGTTGAAACATGACGGTAATAATATGGCAACACCGTTATTACCACTTATTTACCAAAATAATATCAAATGTTGATATCATGTAACAACAGTGGCTCCATAAGTTGATTAACAGCATATTGAACTTTGTGTAATTGGGTAATAACAAGCCAGAAGCAGGGAAATAATGTGGAAACAAACATGAGACAAAACCAATAAGTAATATAGTAATACATTAATAATAAGGGGGGTATATCCCAGCTCCCAGTGGTTTATTACCTGGAAACACCTGTGGTAGTTTGTGTAATAACCAGGAACCAGGGTTGCAAAATGCTAATACATTTTATACTAATATTTCCTGTCATTGAAAACCTAGGACCAGAATATAATACCTGTTTGTAAATGTAAATGTTAGAATCATGAGTAAAAAGCTTAGTAGCTTTTTACTAATAAAACAGTTCCTCTGAATATAAATTAATTGGCTAGAATGTAGCTCTTACTTTGGTAATTAAGTGGATATTATTACCTTCTCTCCATCTTATTACCACATTATTGAACTGCAACAGAAAGTGCTGATCCACAATAGGCTTTTCTAAATGTTACCTGAAAGACATGCAGCTAAGAAATGAAAAGTCTGACCCAGTTAAACTGGAGCACAGTCGTGTTTTGCTGTCTGTTAGCTGTTAAATCTGTATAACTCGATCTATCTGGATAACAACATATTTTCGTGTAATCTTCACCTCCTTTATCTAGAGCACACTCTTTGCTGAATCACCTGTATTCATATTATTGACTTTATTTGTTTTTAGAAATTCGCTAGCTTAGCTCAGCTAGTAGCTTAGCCCTTAGCCGACTCACTACCAGCATGGCTTCTTCTCCTGTCTCTCCTGCACTTTCCTGCTCTGGGTGTCACATGTTTAGTTACTCCTCGGCCTCCTTTAGCAGTAACGGTACTTGTAATAAATGTAGTCTGTTTGTAGCTCTGGAGGCCAGGCTTTCTGAATTGGAGACTCGGCTCCGCACCCTGGAAAATCCTACATCTAGCCAGGCCCCTGTAGCGGGTGCGGACCATGGTAGCTTAGCCGCCGTTAGCTCCCCCCCAGCAGATCCCGAGCAGCAGGGAAAACAGGCCGGCTGGGTGACTGTGAGGAGGAAGCGTAGTCCTAAGCAGAAGCCCCGGGTACACCACCAACCTGTTCACGTCTCTAACCGTTTTTCTCCACTCGGCGACACACCCGCGAGGAACAAGCTCTGGTTATTGGCGACTCTGTTTGAGAAACGTGAAGCTTGAGACACCGGCGACC
Source organism: Archocentrus centrarchus (assembly GCF_007364275.1). Classification (NCBI taxonomy): domain Eukaryota; kingdom Metazoa; phylum Chordata; class Actinopteri; order Cichliformes; family Cichlidae; genus Archocentrus; species Archocentrus centrarchus. The sequence goes on from NC_044349.1 coordinate 1,265,455, forward strand.
ATAGTCAAATGTCTTCCAGGGGCCAGAGCAGGCGACATTCATGGAAATTTGAAACTGCTGGCTAAGGCTAATCGTAGATTTGGTAAGATCGTTATTCACGTCGGCAGTAATGACACCCGGTTACGCCAATCGGAGGTCACTAAAATTAATATTGACTCGGTGTGTAACTTTGCAAAAACGATGTCGGACTCTGTAGTTTTCTCTGGGCCCCTCCCCAATCAGACCAGGAGCGACATGTTTAGCCTCATGTTCTCCTTGAATCGCTGGCTGTCTGAGTGGTGTCCAAAAAATGACGTGGGCTTCATAGATAATTGGCAAAGTTTCTGGGGAAAACCTGGTCTTGTTAGGAGAGACGGCATCCATCCCACTTTGGATGGAGCAGCTCTCATTTCTAGAAATCTGGCCAAATTTATTAACCCTCCTAAAAACTGACTACCCAGGGTTGAGACCAGGAAGCAGAGTTGCAGTCTTACACGCCTCTCTGCAGCTACTCTCCTCCTGCCATCCCCCCAAAACCCCATCCCCATAGAGTCGGTGCCTGCTCCCAGACCACCAAAAACCAAAGCTAAAATCAGCAAAAAGCTATTTAAGCATAAAAATTCAAAAACAATAAATAATACAGCTTCATCAACTGCACCAAAGAATAAAACAATTAAATGTGGATTGTTAAACATTAGGTCTCTCTCTTCCAAGTCCCTATTAGTAAATGATTTAATAATTGATCAACGTATTGATTTATTCTGCCTTACAGAAACCTGGTTACAGCAGGATGAATATGTTAGTTTAAATGAATCAACACCCCCGAGTCACAGTAACTGTCAGAATGCTTGAAGCACAGGTCGAGGAGGAGGAGTAGCAGCAATCTTCAATTCCAGCTTATTAATTAAAGACCCAGACAAAGTTTTAATTCTTTTGAAAGCCTGACTCTTAGTCTTGTCCATCCTAATTGGGAAAATCAAAAACCTGTTTTATTTGTTATTATCTATCGTCCACCTGGTCCTTACTCAGAGTTTCTGTCTGATTTCTCAGACTTTTTATCTGATTTAGTGCTCAGTTCAGATAAAATAATTATAGTGGGTGATTTTAACATCCATGTAGATGCTGAGAATGACAGCCTCAACACTGCATTTAATCTATTGTTAGATTCAATTGACTTCTCTCAAAATGTAAAGGAGCCCACCCACCACTTTAATCATACTCTGGATCTTGTCCCAACATATGGCATAGAAACTGAAGACTTAACAGTATTCCCTGAAAGCCCCCTCCTGTCTGATCATTTCTTAGTAACATTTACATTTACTTTAATGGATTACACAGCAGTGGGGAATAAGTTTTATTACAGTAGAAGTCTTTCTGAAAGTGCTGTAACTAAGTTTAAGGATCTAATTCCTTCATTATTATGCTCTTCAGTGCCAACACAGTGCAGAGCAGCTACCTAAACTCTGCTCCCAGTGAGGTCGATTATCTCGTCAATAGTTTTACATCCTTGCTGCGTACGACTTTGGATACTGTGGCTCCTCTGAAAAGGAAAGCTTCAAATCAGAAGTGCCTGACTCCGTGGTATAATTCACAAACGCACAGCTTAAAGCAGATAACCCGAAAGCTGGAGAGGGAATGGCGTCTCACTAAATTAGAAGATGCTCATTTAGCCTGGAAAAAGAGTTTGTTGCTCTATAAAAAAGCCCTCTGTAAAGCTAGGACATCTTACTATTCATCATTAATTGAAGAAAATAAGAACAACCCCAGGTTTGTTTTCAGCACTGTAGCCAGGCTGACAAAGAGTCAGAGCTCTGTAGAGCCGAGTATTCATTTCACTTTAACTAGTAGTGACTTCATGGATTTCTTTACAAATAAAATTTTAGACATTAGAGAAAAAATTATTCATAACCATCTCAAAGATTATTCTTCATGTTCGGCTGCTTTCAGCACTGCTGGTATTTGTTTAGACTCTTTTGCTCCAGTTGATCTTTCAGAGTTAACTTCAATAGTTACTTCCTCCAAACCAGCAACATGTTTGTTAGATCCCATTCCTACTAGACTGTTCAAAGAAGTCTTTCCATTTATTGATGCTTCTATCTTAAAAATGATCAATCTGTCTTTATTAGTTGGCTATATACCACAGACCTTCAAGGTGGCTGTAATTAAACCTCTACTTAAAAAGCCATCAGTGACCCAGCTGTCTTAGCTAATTATAGGCCAATCTCCAACCTTCCTTTTCTCTCAAAGATTCTTGAAAGAGTAGTTGTAAAACAGCTAACTGATCATCTGCAGAGGAACGGTTTATTTGAAGAGTTTCAGTCAGGTTTCAGAATTCATCACAGTACAGAAACAGCATTAGTGAAGGTTACCAATGATCTTCTTACAGCCTCTGACAGTGGACTCATCTCTGTTCTTGTCCTGTTGGACCTCAGTGCAGCTTTGATACTGTTGACCATAACATTTTATTACAGAGATTAGAGCTTGCTATAGGTATTAAAGGTACTGCTCTGCAGTGGTTTGAATCATATTTATCTAATAGACTCCAATTTGTTCATGTAAATGGGGAGTCTTCTTCACACACTATGGTTAATTATGGAGTTCCACAGGGTTCTGTGCTAGGACCAATTCTATTTACATTATACATGCTTCCCTTAGGCAGTATTATTAGAAACCATTGCATCAATTTTCATTGTTATGCAGATGACACTCAGCTTTACCTATCAATGAAGCAGATGACACACATCAATTAGTTAAACTGCAGGAATGTCTTAAAGACATTAAGGCCTGGATGACCTCTAATTTCCTGCTTCTAAATTCAGATCAAACTGAAATTCTTGTACTTGGCCCCACAAATCTTAGAAACATGGTGTCAAACCAGATACTTACTCTGGATGGCATTACTTTGGCCTCCAGTAACACTGTGAGAAATCTTGGAGTCATTTTTGACCAGGATATGTCCTTCAATGCACATATTAAACAAATATGTAGGACCGCTTTTTTGCATTTGCGCAATATTTCTAAAATTAGAAACATCCTTTCTCAGAGTGATGCTGAAAAGCTAATTCATGCATTTATTACTTCTAGGGTGGACTATTGTAATTCATTATTATCAGGCTGTCCTAAAAGCTCCCTGAAAAGCCTTCAGCTGATCCAAAATGCTGCAGCTAGAGTACTGACAGGGACTAGAAAGAGAGAGCAGATTTCTCCCATATTGGCTTCTCTTCATTGGCTCCCTGTTAAATCTAGAATAGAATTTAAAATCCTTCTCCTCACCTACAAGGTCTTGAATAATCAGGCCCCATCTTATCTTAAAGACCTCATAGTACCATATCACCCCAACAGAGCACTTCGCTCTCAGACTGCTGGCTTACTTGTGGTTCCTAGGATACTTAAGAGTAGAATGGGAGGCAGAGCCTTCAGCTTTCAGGCCCCTCTTCTGTGGAACCAGCTCCCAGCTTGGATTCAGGACACAGACACCCTCTCTATTTTTAAGATTAGGCTTAAAACTTTCCTTTATGATCAAGCTTATAGTTAGGGCTGGATCAGGTGACCCTGAACCATCCCTTAGTTATGCTGCTATAGGCCTAGTCTGCTGGGGGCTTCCCATAATGCACTGTTTCTTTTCATTCACCTTATTTACATTGTTTATACTCCACTCTGCATCTAATCATTAATTGATATTAATCTCTGGCTCTCTGCCACAGCGTGTCTTTTCTGCCCCCTCAGCCCAACCGGTCGCAGCAGATGACCCCCCCTCCCTGAGCCTGGTTCTGCTGGAGGTTTCTTCCTGTTAAAAGGAGTTTTTCCTTCCCACTGTCACCAAGTGCTGCTCATAGGGGGTCGTTTTGACTGTTGGGTTTTCTCTGTATTATTGTAGAGTCTTAACCCACAATACAAAGCACCTTGAGGTGACTGTTTGTTGTGATTTGGCGCTATATAAATAAAATTGAATTGAATTGAATTGAATTGAATTGAAAGCGGAGTCATCCATACCTTCAAGTACATAACAAAAGAAAATGCTTTACCATATAACAATGGCAACAATTCTAAGGACAGCCTCATTCAGGCTCTGGCAGAAGTTCACCAAGGCGCTGCCGTTTGGCCCCATCCTCCCCAGCATAATACCTGTGGAAACAAAGAAACCATCTGAAATGATGAAATCTCTTCAACTCTGGCAGGAGGTATTCAGCAAATCTCAGAGAAGAATAACACATGATTTTACCCATGGTGGCTGAAAAAATAACAATTCCAAGGACATTCATTCCATCGCTTGTTCCTTCCCGAGTCCGGATAAGAACGTCAGGCGGGGGGGTCAGGTCAAGAGCAAAGTTCTGGATGTCGGTCCCATTGTCGTCCTGAATGCCGTAGATGAGCGCTCGCCGCGTGGTGGACTCTGACTGCGCCTGACTCACTGCTGGTCTGCTCTTCACTATGTACTCGCTGCTTGTTCGATACTGTTGCCAAGGAACAGAGCGAGTTGTTCTTAAAAAGAAATCCTACAAAAATAAGTCTTTGTGTTTGAAAGTGCAGTCTGTGTTATCAGAGGTCATACCTGCTGAAACGTGGCCTGGACCAGATTTGCTGGAAACATGTTGCTGTAAGGCAAGCACATGCAATTACTGAACCCCTCTAAGGGCTGAGCACACAGTGAAAGCCATTGTACTGACCACTGCAGTACATACATCCCATAATTATTTCATCCCCTGCTGAAATCTGCTCACTTACAAAGAAATCAACAGTCAGAATGTGAACCAAAAATCCAGTAAAGTTACAAATTGATCTGCATGTCATTACGTGAAGCGAAACGTGACTCAGGACTGAGGACTGAAAGAAACGGCACAGGCAGCAGGTTCCACCGACAAAAGGCTCCATAATGCAGACCAGACAGCTGTGAACTCTGTCCAAGATAAGCAATGGCATAAGACACAATCCATCCTTCCTTCCTTCCTTCTTTCCTTCCTTCCTTTCATCCAGGCTTGAACTGACAGCAGTCTGTCCTGAGGGAGTTTAACCTCCCTCTCCCCACCCACCTCTTCCAGCAGGTCGAGAGGTGCACCAAGGCGCTCAAGAGAGATAACGGGAGTCGTCCAGGAGGTATCATGGTCAGATGCCCAAACCACCTCAGCTGGCTCCTTTCGATGTGGAGGACTCCGTAACTGTTCCCCTCCTGAATGACCACCAAGCTTCTCCCCCTGTTACTAAGGGAAAGCCCAGACCCCCTTTCCAGAGGATGAGATCCTGAGACCACCGTACCCAACACCCTCCTCCACCCACTGGGAATGAGTCTGATTTACTGTCAGCATTGTGACCCCAGCTGTCACTGCAGCTGCACAGGGACAGAATAACATATAACAAGACAGAATAATCCTGTACCTCTGATGCACCCCCCTAAAAGACACCTTGAGGGATGTGGCCGAATGCCCTCTGCTTGGGTAACAAGCAGAGGGCATTCAGCATTAATTGATACCACCATGGGGGGTATCAATTAATGCTGTTTGGTAGTGTTGCATGTTTAATGTTTCCATTAAACGGTTTAAGCAGTAGTGAGATGGTTTTGCAGCTCAGCTTGTTTTAAAACACAGAATTTTGAAGTGCTGCATTTCAAACCTGAACCACCATCTTTCCTGATCTACCAGGTGGGTTTGGTGCCCAACCCAACAGGCAAGTGAAAGTTAAAGTGAAAATGGAGCAAATATGAAAGGAAATAAAGTTAAAGAAAAAAAGTGGAACAAAGTGAAAACACAAAAGACCGAACGGATGACCAACCTGCAGCCTCCAAACACGGATGCTGGAGGTTCAGTTTTGTTGGGAAATGTAAAAAAACACTAAACATCTAAACATGATCAATTAATGCAGTTTTTTAGGTTTTATTCTTTAAAAATTGCTTACCTATGTTTTAAATGAATATTAGAATAACAGATTGAACTTTTACACAGAAACACAATGAAAGCACTAAAAACAAAGTTATCATATTGTAGCTTCAGGGTGACCCCCCACACACCCACACACACACACACACTGTTTGATACAGTGCATTGATATTCATGCTCCTGTCTAAACAAACCAACTTGAATTGTTTGCCTGCGGTTGCTGAAATTGTGCAATCCAGAAATTGGAAGCGACCAACTTGGAAAGCTTGAACTCATCATTTTCACAGCCCTGTTTCATTTTCAGCATTTTTTTTTTTAAACCATGACCATAACCTCACCTTAACTTCGTCCAAATGTCTTTGGCTGCTCAATCCAAACTTTCTTGTCACGCAAGCATCGGCTTGGCTTTCCAAAAACTGACTTTAAAAACAAACCACGCACACATCCTGCTCTTGGATACGCTTCCTGTTCAGGTCTGATAATAACCTCCCAAAAAAGATCACTTCATCTCAGCCTCACATTTCCCATTACAGCTTATAAAATGAACTAAATTGCATTTGGATTACTCAGCAGCACACTGTGAACAGCAGACAACAGAAGACTTTAACTTTGAGAATGACTCGGAGCTCATGGCTCTAATGTTAGAAACCTCAAAATAGATGCAGTCATGTGTTCTTTATTAGGACATAATGAAAGGGAAGCTTGGCTTCAGGTTCCATCCATCCATCCATCCATTCACTTCCGCTTATCCTGTTCAGGGTCGCGGGGGGCCTGGAGCCTATCCCAGCTGACACAGGGCGAGAGGCAGGGTACACCTGTACAGGTCGCCAGCCTGTCGCAGGGCCAACACAGAGAGACAGACAACATCCACACTCACATTCACACCTATGGGCAATTTAGAGTTTCCAATTAACCTAACCCCAGTAAGTGCATGTCTTTGGACTGAGGGAGGAAACCGGAGTACCCGGAGAAAACCCACGCAGACACGGGGAGAAGAAGCAAACTCCACACAGAGAGAGAGGCCCGGGCGGAATCAAACCCAGACCTTCCAGATGGTATTCTAACTGTGAGGCAGCAGTGCTAACCACTGCTCCACTCACACATTCATACCCATATCATTCCAAATCTAACTGGAACCATTCGACCGATTAGGCTGCTGAGTGAACTGAGTTCTGTCTAAAATAATATCATGACAGAATATTTTCAGCCAAGAGAATAAAAATGTCAGATTAATTATGTTGTACCATCTTATTCTCTCAGATCATTTCACATATTGAAACTTTAAAGTATTACAATTTTTATAATACTAAAAAAAGAGCTTTCCATTCAAAAATCATTTTGCCCCATAAATATTACAATATTACAAATATTAAGATGATGATTGTATTCCCTTTTGTCAGAGGCCGATGGAGGTCTGGGTCTGCGTTTCCTATTTATGGTCTTTAAGCTGCGGGCAGCTCGACATAAATATGACTGTGCTGGACAGTTTATTCAGCAGTGGTGAGGACATGTTTCTGCCACTGAACAGAATATGAAACTCGTCACCAGCAGCAGCAGCTCTGTTAGTTTTTACTGACTGCATTTATAAGGTCACTGCTCTGATTGTTGGCCTCAGGCTCGCCTCACCGTCATAAACAGCCTGAAATAAGATGCTCAGATTAAACCGCCAAACAGATCCAGAGAGGTGGAGAGCGCCAGGCCGCCGTTAATAGTCCTGTTACAGATGCTGCTTATGAGAAACTGTGTGCTGTCTCCTATTAAAGAAGATTAAATGCTTTCTTTAGTCAACAATGAAGTCATCCCAGAACACAGACAACCAATAGATTTAATCCTCTGTCAGGATTTGTTACAAATCCAAACAATCTGAGAAAGTAGGGTGCAGTCAGGATTGTGTCTGCTCTACAAACACACCATCACCTACTTACCTGCCACTCAAAGGATTACGGTCCCTTCAAAATCTGTTTGTTTTTGAAAGAAAAGCACATTTATAGCCAATATTATATAATAATGAATAATTCATGATTTTTAATGGATTATCTATGCAGGTGTACAGAGTCCCATTTTCAGCAGCCATCGCTGTAAAAGGTGGAGTGACCTCTGTGAAATTTCCCAATTATGTTATAAAATCTGTTCTTTTGATTAAAGCAGCGGTTTGATCAGCTGAGAGGAGCAGCCGAGCTGCCGTAAGCTCAAAGTTTGAAACTTGTCAGGATATTTTATTGTAAAAATAACATTTTTCTGTGTTTTTGGCAGCAGTTTGTCTGTGTGCAAGATTCAAAGACAGTTTTCCTTTTGTTTGTGGACCTGAAGCATCCACACTCAGCTGCAGACTCAGAGTCTGAGATCCTTTCTTATGAGACTTCTACACTATAAGATGGGATTTCTCAGCCAGTTTTGCCTCCGTTCTCAAATCACCGATTAAACTGAAATGAATGATGAAATGATGAGCAGTGCAGGAGCATCTCATACAGCACGTGCTGCTAAAGCCAGACACTTCAGCAGCGTGGCCTTTGCTGCTGCCATCAACTGAGAGAAGGTCACATTTATGTTAAAGTCATAGGCTGGACATAATTCTTTGGAAAACTCAGACAAATGTTCTGATCTTACCGGATCAGGTCCAGCAGTGCATCTGCAGAACTCATGATGGGCTTGCCGCTGTCCTCGGAGTGCTCTTTCTGGGCCGCACCTCCCGGATGGATGATGGAGACCATGATGATCCCCACAATCACAGCCACAAAGGTGGTCCACAGGTAATAAGATACCGTGATCAGACCGAGCCGACTGGAGCACTTTGCATCGAGAGCTGCCAGCCCTGACATCAAACTGAAAGGAGAGAGGAGACGTTAACCTTTCCACCCCAGATTTACTCGTACTGCCTTTAACTCTGATGAAATATTCCACCTGTCAAATTTTTCATGCTTTGCATTATAATTCTCAGAGCCAGTCCAGCTCTTTTTCTCTGTAGCCCAGGTGAGAGTGGTTTGAAGATGTCTGAGCGTGGTGGCTCACCATCTGAAGGCTGCAGTCGTCCCTGTTGCATTCACACCTTTTCCGATCACTCTTTTCAAAGGATTCAAAAAGCTTTATTGTCATTCCTCTCATGCAAAACTCCACAGGAATGAAATTCAGACTCTGAGGTCCGTCCAGTGCAAGTTGCTAAAGAAACTATGTACAGTGTAAATTTAATAAATCGAGTCATTCATGTCACGGTGCTGAGCCGTTGGTCAGTGTAGTGTGTCCTTTTTTCCTTGAGTTTCTGTTTGTTGTTATATTTCTGCTGTTTCTGAGTTTGCTCACTGTTGTCATAGTTTTCTGAATGCTGTTATTAGTTATTAGTATTTAATTATTATTAGTAGTATTTAGTTTTCCTTTGATCTTCTCGTTTTCCTCACATCTGTGTTTCAGGGCGTGTTTTGTCCCTCTGTGTCATCGTCCCTTGTTTCGTGTGTTCTCAGTTGTATTCTTTGTGTTGTGTGTGTATCTCATGGTTGGTCACTTCCTGTTTTATTTTGACAGTCCCTTGTCCCGTGTGCTTTGAGTTCAGTTTTGCTTCCCTTGTGTCATTAGTCTCATGTGGTTCACCTGTCCTTCCCTGCTGTCTCCGCCCTCCCTGATCACCTTCTGTGTCCCTGATCCAACACACCTGAATCAAATGGCTGAATTACCTCCTCAGTATGCAGTCAAGTTCTCCAGAGTCCTGCTAATGACTTCTATATGTGACTCAGGTGTGTTGAAGCAGAGACTCATCTGAAACCTGCAGGACACCGGGCCTTGAGGCCTGGAGTTGAAGAGCCCTGGTTTAGAGTTTCCCTTTTGAGCTCCAAGGTTGTTTTGAGCTGTATTCCTGCCTTGGAAACTGGAACTTTATTAAAGTCTCTTCATTGAAGCTGCTTTGAGTTCTGCTCTCTCTCTCTCACGTCCTGCGTTTGGGTCTGACCCTGCCTGCCGCACAGCTGACACGTAGCAATTTAAGAAAATAGAATTTAATAAATACCAACCTATAAAGAGGAGAGGTGGTGTGGTACCTGAGCAGTCCGCTCTGTTATTGCACATCATGTTGTCACGTATTATGCAGACAGTGGTTTTATTGCATGTGAATATTGTCAGTGATCTGAACTCAGCTTCAGGATAGAAGCTGTTTCTCAGCCTGGTTGAATCTGATGCTGCGTGACCTACGACCTGAGGGGAGTGGGGAGAGCAGTCCGTGGGTGGGGTCCCCGTTAATGCTGGAGGCCCTGCTCCTGCATCTGCTGACATAGATGTGGAGGTGCTTTTCCTTTCCACTCAACTTTTATTAATCTGCTTCCATGAACAGCCAGCGTGCTCAGTATTTATATTATCTCAATGTTGATTTTACTCAAACTCAACATTTCTGTGAGCTATAAGCCATAATCATCCAAATTAAATTAAAAAGTATTGAAATAGTTTAAGTATATATAAATATAGAACATCCCGGATTTTAAAAATGCTTCAGGGCTTAACGGTTTAAAGTTTGAAATTGGTTGTTGAGATTTTAGGGTCAGGGTTTTGATTTCCCATGAAAGCACCCAATTGAAGGACATGAGTGAAAGATTGCAGTCCAATTCTTTAATCCAAGCAGGGTCATCCATGTACAACACAGCAAGTAAAATGAAACAAATCAGCTAGGAGAAAAAAATCCAAAAAAGTCGCACACATGGAGGCCAACGTGAAGATGACAGGAAGGAGAAAACTGGCTGGAAAATCTAAGAAAATCAAAAACCAGCAAATCGATGTGGCAGGGTGAGTGATAAACTGATTGGGAACAGGTCACAATCATTTTTTTCCTTTCATGGTCCAGTGGAATCTAAAGGAGGTAATTAAGGAAGCAGTGAAGCACCTTTCCTTCTAATTAGGAGAATTGGAACTCTTATTATGGCGACCACACAGAGACTTCCAGGTCACTTTACTGACTGACCTCAGCCGATACAAAGGAGGGAGAACTTGGTTCAATTCAATTAAATGGCATTTTATTTGTATTGCACCAAATCACAACAAACAGTCGCCTCAAGGTGTTTTATATTGTAAGGAGAAAACCCTACAGTCACCTGATCCAGCCCTAACTATGAGCTTCATCATAAAGGAAAATTCACTGAGACATGAATGTTTAAATTCTGCCAATGATGAGAAAGGGTTTTTTTTAAATATATGAAAAGTTGTGATGACCTTGAACTTCAAAATGAAATCATTTGTTCTTGGGCCCTGAAACAATATTTGCACAAAGTTTCATCAATTTTGGTTCAAACCATTTTGAGTTACTCTGCTATTAAACAAACAGACCAACACCACTGAAAACATGACCTCCCTCCACCCATCATGGGCGAGGTAAAAAAAAACCAAAACAATTTCTGTTTCACACCGAAAGCATCGCGTGTGCATCCATGAGAAACAACAGGTGTGGTGATCACACACTCTGAAGTGAAGCAAATGGTCTCAAATAACATCTGCAGTGAACACAGCCACGTACGCTTGGAGCAAAGGCCCCACAGGGAGGAGGATGGGTGGATGCATAGCTGGATTAAACTGCAGGAGGCTGCTGTTTGTTTTCCAGTCTCCTCTCCTGCAATCGCAGCAGCGCGCGAAGCTCCAAAAGTTACAGATATGGACGAAGATGATTCAGACAGAGCTTAAATATTTAATCTTCAAAGCAAACTTTGTAAAGCAAAGTAAAAACAAACAAAAAGATAATGAGACAAACGTTCCACCAACATCAAAACCAAAACTTAAACTAAATAAAATGTCTCAAAACAAGTTTATGAGGAAATATTTTCCATCTGTCAGCAAACAAGACAATAAATACAAAAAAATGCATCAATTTACAACTGTTTTAATGGAAAATCATACTCAGTGAGCTCGGTGTATAGCTTGGATCATATATTACATGTAATCTTTGTTAGTAATGTTACTGGTACACAGTCAGATTTATGAAACAAGTTCCAACAGAACTTCAATAAGATGGAAGAAACAAAGCAAAACAGTGAGTGGAAACATGCAGGCGACACGCTGAAGGTGTCAGGTCATCAGCGCAGAGGTGTCACGTTAAGGTCACTGTCAGATTTTATCTCAGAGGAAACAACAAAGAAAACCACAAAGTTTTGATTCTCAGGGTGTAAAATAATACACAAGCATGTCTTTTACGGGACGGTTTTATGACAGTGAGATGGAGCTGCTCCCAACACAGCGTCAAAATGGTGTGAAAGCATATCTGAAGCCAAACCAGCGTCCTTCCAAACATAACCAAATAGCTTTTAGCATCCACATTCAAAAAGTAAAAAGCTGCTGGAAAATAAAATAAAAGGAGGTGAAAAAAAGCAGTGAGGTGTGTTAACCTGTGCTGCTGCCTCCAACTGTCTCTGCTGTTCAACCCACAAATGCACTTTCCTTACAAATGTGGCTCCATTTAAGGGAAATAAACAGGCTTTCCAGCCCTATCAGATTTATTGCTAAGACGCATCATTGTAACAAAGAAATAATTAACCAAACACAGATTTCCTTTTTGTGCTAAGTTTATATAAGGGTTGCAGTCATAACTGACACAGTACAGTACTGGAAACGTCTGATGTGTTAAGCTAAGCAGTGAGCTGGGTCATTATTTCAGGGCTGAGTTGAGGTGCGGGTACCTGGATACAACGAGAGGGAGAATCAGCATCTTCAGCATCCTCATTAGCAGCTCACCAGGAAACTGAAAGTACTTCACCTCCTGTCAGGGCAAGACAAGAAAAAATGGATAATATTAGGAAGACAGATCTTTGAAGAGCACCTCATGTTACTTTAAAGGAAATGAACAGGAGTCGGTTCTGACAGAGATGGATAATGGATCATCTGATGAAGATGTCTGTAATATAACAAATTCAGTTCCATGGACAGAAATGAGGCTCTGGACTATTTTCCTTCTTTATTTAAAAAACTGTTCAAAGCTGTTCTCTTGTATATGTCTGTGTTTTCTTGTTATAGTTGCATATCAGTCAACACAGTGGATGATTGTCCCATACATTGCTACCGATGGGCCAGTCATGGGGAGTTGTTTTTTTCATTTTTTTTTGTTATTTGAATGTCATTACCAGAATCAGAATTAGTCAGTATCAGCAGCAGTGACAGTCGATCTGAGGATGCAAAATCATTTTCTGTTAGTGGTGTGTTAAATACACATTTCTCTGGTTGAAAAGTCAAATGCACGGTGTCCAGCTGAGTGGACATATTTGTAACTCCATGAAAAATAGGTTCATAAACAAAATTTTAATTGCATTTTTTTTCTTGCCTTAAGAGAAATAAAAACATTCAGAAAATAAAATCTTGACTGAGGTTCTCATAGGCACTTTATATTGTAAGGTAAGGACTCCACCCTAAACCCAACAGTCAAAACGACCCCCTATGAGCAGCACTTGGTGACAGTGGGAAGGAAAAACTCCCTTTAACAGGAAGAAACCTCCAGCAGAACCAGGCTCAGGGAGGGGGGGTCATCTGCTGAGGGGGGAGAGAGACAGAGATTAATAATAACTAATGATTAAATTATCTTCTTCTTTTGGCTGCTCCCTTTAGAAGTCTCCCCAGCAGATCATCTGCCACCATCTCATTCTCTGCATGTCCTCCATCACTACATCCATGAATCTTCCCTGAGGTCTTTCTCTTTTCCTCCTGCCTGGCAGCATCTGTTATATCCACCGTCCCTCTGCCACACATGTCCAAACCATCTCATCTCTAACTTTGTCTCCAAATAACTCAGCCTGAACTGTCCCTCTGATAGACTCATTTCTAATCCTGTCCGGTCACTCCCAACAAAATTCCACCATCATAAAGGAAAGAATACATTCCCAAAAATGTGATGCTTCCTCAGTCTGAATTCCTCTCAGACATGCTGGATTCATTTCCACAGCTCTGCAAGGCTGAGAAGCAGAATGCCATAAGAGTTATAGAAATAGAACGAGGTTCTAACTCTTGTTTTTCACAGCAGTGCTGAATTCATCTGCAAAGCTCTGACACCCTCAGATGAGGGCTGAGAGGGACCCACAGAAGCACCTTCCACTGCAAAGTGGTTTGTTTCTATACACTGATGCAAACTCTCCGAGAGCAACGGGACGCCAGCGAAGAAAATGCTCCTCAGCACATACCTGGGCATCATTTTGTGAACAGCAGTCATCAAAAAACACAGGTGGGCTATTTTTGAGTCCACTCTGAGTGTTATTGAAGAAACAAGTGTACTCTAGTTGAACTTCACTCTTCTTGGTACAGCACATTTTCCATTAGCTCAAAAAATGACATCATGGGAGCTTTCATGAAGGGAGGAGGGAAGTGGCGCCTGAGATGGAGGAGGATGTTTTCTTCTGTTGCTGATTGATTAGAACTGCGAGCTAAGGAAGAAAAGGGCTTTTTACACAGCTGGTGAGCTTTGTGTTTCTCAGGCTCACCTTTAGATCTGATTACACCTGTAAAAACAATCCTCCTTCATCTGTAAGAGCAGAGGAGAGATGCACTGTACAGATACAGAGACAGGACCCCCTTTGTGCCAAATAACAGCTCAAAGCCATCACTGCATGCAAGCATGTCTGCATGATCATCACAGTGCTCTGACTCTTCTACAGGGCTGATCCCTGCTATTGAAAATTAAATAAAAATTTCAATGAAATTAAATAAGAACTCATTACTTTTGTGGATTCATTTTGTGCATCTGTCCAGTGCTGCACAGCGTCTCACATCATTTTACTCCAATGCTCCGCTGCCACTGAGGCAGGAGAGGCACACAAGCAGCCAGGGTTTGAAACAGTAACAACAATTATTAAGACGGTTCAAAAAAAAAAAAACTGTTGTCTTCGACTGCAGTTTTTTTTTTTTTTTTTTTTTTTTTTTGGCCACAGCAGCTTTTATCGACAGTAGAGAGAGACAGGAAATGGGGGAAAGATAGAGGGGAAGACACACAGGTAAGAACTGGTGACGGGCCGGGACGCGAACCCACACCGCCTGCACTGCAATGCGGCATATGTATGTGGTCGCCAGCATCATCACTAAGCCACCCAGGCACCCTTGAACTGCATTTTCTATATTTCTCTCACAGCCTCTGCTGCCGAGGCTGAGCTTTCACATTGAGTGCAGCCTCGACATGAAATTATGTCCCTGACCGAAGCAGCGGCTGATGCATTAGCAAGCAGGTGTCAGTAGGTGATCGGCATTTTAAACTGAGTGATCAAGGTTGTAAAACACATAAAGCCTCAGCTCTTCTCTTGTTTCAGTAACCTCTAACTGGCACTTTATTATAACACACTGCAATAAATCAACAACCTGTGCTGGGAGCACCACACCTCTGCCCAGTGACACTGAGATTAAAAAAACAAGGATGGATGGAAAAGCGGTCCAGAAACAGAAGATCTCACTGTGAGCTTCTTATGGTGTCGTAGTTCTGTGATGTTTACATGAGAAGTTATTAAAAATAGATATTTCTGAAACAAAAACAGCTGCAGCAGAGTCTCTGCACATGTGGACGGAGCATTAACTGCATGGATGACATACCAGCTTTCCCATGGAAATGTTCAGATTTCATTTTATTCAGGAGTGACATTAGTCGGTCACTAGTGTATATAGTATATTGTATAGTAATAGTACATATAGAACACGTGGTCATTTTCTTGTTTGACCTTTGCCCTCCTCTAAGACCCTGAAATACTCACCATTGGCTACTTTCCACACTTTACATAAAGCGTGAGGTCGAGCTGCCTCAGATGCTTCCTGGTAGGCACTGTAGGCCGTTAACACCTCATTAACAGGTGATAACTTTACTACATGTAGTGGTGATGGGACCGAGTCTGCATTTGGGTCCCTTAACCTACAGTCCCTGACACGTCAGCGTCATGGAAGTGCGTTCATCTGTCAACACAAAGTCACCGATATCGTCTGAAATGACACAAAGGCTTTTTTCTGCACGTGCAAACAGGAGTGACATTTTTATCACAAAGTTCAAAAACCTCTGCTGTAGTTGGCCCGGCGGTCCAGCACACCCACCAGTGAAGATTTTCTGTCGTCTTTATCACACAAAGTTGTCTTTTGTGTTTCTTAGTCATCACAAAGAATGATATGCAGAAGTTTGCTTTTGTGTTTCTTATAATACTTAATCATCTCCTACCATCATTCCTTCATTAATCCAGAAAAGCCCCCATTTATCAAAGAGCTGCACAACAAGGGAGATACAACAGTAATTAATGAAACTGCCTTTTTAAACACACAGAGTCAAACTGGGTGCAGTCAGGAGGTCGGTGGAAGTGAGTGCAAAGAAGCGATGAATTTAAAACTCTACATTAAAGATCTTGAAAAATCAGGCCCAGTCATATCTTCATAGCCCCGTATTAACCTAATATAGCATTTCTCTGTCAGACTGCAGGCTCACTTGTGGTTCCTAGAGTAGAATGGGGGGGCAGCTTCAGCTTTCAGTCCTATTGTCATATATCAGCTGGGCGGCAGGCAGAGCACGGACCCAAACGCAGGACTTAAACTCAGAAAAAAAAGCTTTAATGGTGATGTCGCTGCCAAAATTAAAAAAAACATAAAAATAAAGCAGGAGGTTAGAGCCAGAAATGCAAAAACTCAGAGACTAAAAGAAACCCACAGAACGATGGAGCACACAGCATGAGGGGGGGGCATGACAAAAAACTGAAGATTTAGATACAAACAAGAGGTAATTAGGGAGAGAGGACCCAGCTGGGGAAAACCAGACACAGGTGAATCTAATGATACGGACGAGACACAAGACGAGCAAAATAAAACAGGAAGTAACTAAAAATGGGAACAGGACTACACACAGATGACAGGAGGGCAGGAAAATAAACTCAGTGAATTACCTATAATTACAAATGACAAAGGAAACAGAACCAGGACTGAGAATAAAACCAGGAGAGAAATAAACTAGAATATAAACTTAAACTGGACTGCGGCACCCCCCCTCCTGTGGAGCCAGCTCCCAGGTTGGATTTGGGAGACAGACGCCCTCTCTGCTTTTAGGATCAGGGTTAAAGCTCTCCTTTCTGATAAAGCTCATAGTTACGGTTGGATCAGGTGACCCTGCTCAGGCTGCTGGGGGGGGGGGTCCCATGATGCACTCAGCATTTACTGCCAACATTCTTCCTTTGTTAATGAATGATACTGAAATTAGGTAGGCTTTACAGCATTGGAAATACCTGTTAGTTCACACACACACACACACACACACACACACACACACACACACACAGACACACACACACACACACACACACACACACACACACACAGACACACACACACATATGAAATAGAATAAAATGGGATATGCCCCCAGAGGTGGCTGAGAATAACTGAGCTGAGGTCCTGTGGGACTTCCAGATACAGACAGACAAACTGGTGATGGCTAACCAACCATATATATATATATATATATATATATATATATATATATATACTGTATATATATATAAACTGCAAAAATTGATGCACTGATTCTTACATGTGATTAATGAAAACATGCAAACATTTTGGAATGAAATTCATTATAATAAGCTAAGCACATGGTTTAAGGGAGTAAAGCACACATTTTTATCTAATACAAACCACCAAATGAACTGCTGTATGATGAGGAAAGAGGCATTCAGTTTACTATTACTCAGTTTTATGGAAACAAATCTCTTCCGACTGACTTTAAGAAACTCCCAAAGCAACGTCTCCGGTGTGTAAACTAGACCTTGTTGTTCATTCCACTCACAGCCTTCGATTACTCAAAGGAGACTCGTGTAGGTGGAAGCAATATTTCAACATGAGGAGAAGAGGTGAGAGAGTGGCAGCGAAGCACGGAGAGGTAAATCTAATATGCAAGCACCGAGGGACAGTTTGTCTGCAGATCTCACCGGGTTTTTGTGTATTTGTGAGTGCACCAGGCTTAACACTGGCTTCTGTCCAGTGCAACAGTGGACAGCTGTTCCCTATCAGCTGTGCTGTTTCCATCCCATGCAGCCAGAGCTCATATCTCCAGCCTGTCAGAATGAACCTGGCAGCGAATCAGGAGTTTGACAAAGCTTCTTTCCTCCCAAGTCATCTCTGCAGCCGCAGTGCAGTTTAAGAGCTCTGAGCCAGGGATCAGCGTCCAGTGATCATGCAATTTAAAATGTAATTGCCCTTCATGCTCCAGAACATAAAGATTGATTCAATCTGTGCTACACAGGAGTATAAAAATGTTTTATTCTCATCTGTGAATGATGAAGATTTGAATAATTTCATTAATGATGTGGGTGTTAGGATGATCTCACCTACTGAAAATGACAGAAGGTTAACCATTAACCGTGACTCAGACTTTGTTTCTGAATTTTTTAAGTGTAATTGAAAAAGTTGAGAACCAGTGGATGTAGCATCAGAGCAGCAGCACCTCAGACCCCAAAACACGGGTGGGTCAGCCACCCTTCATTTAGCAGACAGGTTGAGCAGCCGAAAGAATAAAAGCAATAATGAAATTCTATAACATGCTAAAGCACGTGTCACTCTATCAGTAATGACTGTCAGTATATTTTGGTCACCCTGTTGTAGCTGTGGTCCCTACAGGGATCAGCACACACCACACTAAACAGCACTGCTTTTACTAACTGTGAGCAAACAAGCGAACGATCACAGAAAGGCCCAACAAAGCTGAAAGGTGCTCGACTTAAAACACCACATTACAGAGACAATTCCACATACTTTCTATTGTTAAAACCACACCAGAAGAAATATGGAGTCAGAGTGTTTCTCAATGATAAGAGGCATGCAGCTGCAGCACTGGGCAAAAGCTGGGACACAAACGTCTGACTGGTACCGCACATAAAATGTGTTTCTGTGAGCCAAAATACCAAAGTGACAAAGTTTTATTACAGCGGAGGAGCTGGCTGCGGTCAGGTAGGACAGGAGCTCCAAAAAAACTGCAGAGTTTTTGTGACTCTGTTTTTATTTAATGTAAACTGTATGATCACACATATTTGTCTGCTCCATTCTGTGTTTCCATTAAACAGAGTAAAGAGCTCTGAAAGGCTCACAATGAGCTGAAATGAAACATGCACACATCTGAGAAATATGATGACTTTAGCCCTTCAGTTTTACTGTGACGTTGATAAAATATGGAATGGAATGATGGACGTGCAGAATGAGCAAACACACGGTTCACTAAAGTTCAAATTTTTAAATTGTTGCAGTTACAGGATGTTGTGGAAACTGTGCCAAGGAAACCTTAATTTTTCACAAAGGCAATTAGGAAATAAAAATAATGAAAGCATCTGCCAACATGCAATTTTTGTTAGTTCAGAAACTCTTTGAGGAGTCTAAAAATAGCCTCAGAATAACAGTGAGTGTTTAATAAGGCTCCCTGAGGCTGCAGTCATGCTTTCGTCCTCTGTCTTCATGGTTAATGGGACTGTTCCTGTGTGCAGGTTTAGTCCAGGTTCACAGTCTGTTGGGTTTTGTCTGCTTTACTTTGATTGGATGACTGTTTCTAAAACCTTTGAGTTTGTGTTTGGAGCCTATTAAAAGCTCGTTGTCTGTCGTCTACGTCCGCCTCCTGTATCTGGGGTCTCAGCACTGCCCTCCACACTCCGACTGTAATAATATCTGAAAGTAATGTTTCAAAATATAAATTCAGATCAACATTCACTTTAATACACGCAGAGAGAGCAAATCTCCACCAAGGCAGCTCACTCTCTGGGCAGTATTTCCTTGTAAGGGACTAATATTGTATATTGTATAAATTCATTTTGTTTTCTTTGTTCTTTTTACACATACTTTGTTGGCAGCACACTGGTAAGAATCATGGTTTCTAAGTTAGGAGGCTTTCTGTCAATTTTTGACCAGCATCATTAAGCTGACCTTGAAGACCTTGATGATGTGAAGCAAATTTGAATGGATTGTTGCCGTGACCGCACTCTGCACCCCCACACAGTTTAATCAGAATTCATTCAAAACTTTTTGAGAGGTTGTGTTTACAGTTAAAACTCTGAGTGTGAAGACTTCTATTAGGATGAGTTTGTGTAAGTCTGTCCATCCATCCATCCATCTAAGCAGGGTATTCCAGATGTTCTTCTCTCCAGAGAGGACATCGAGCTCCTTGCAGCAGGAGCAGTGACTCTTCTTCCAGCCGCCTCCGGATGTCTGAGCTCCTCCCCATGTCTCCATCCAATGGAGGAAACTCATTTCACTAAGCAGATCTCATGACGGGAGGTGAGGGAGATGCAGAAGGACCGGCTCTTCACCACAACAGTCTGGACCACACACACACACACACACACACACACACACACACACACACACACACACACACACACACACACACACACACACACACACAATCCAGCTTTTGAATAAGATTCTGAGAGATAATGTGAAAGCAATCTGATCTCTTTTTCCTCTGAGTATTTGATTTTATAAGCTTCTACAGGACTTCTTAATAATATTGCTTAAATCATTCGTGTATGGGGTCGAAGGTGTTGGTGTTTGTATGAACCCTGTGGAAATCAGCCAAACGTTCCCTTGAGGAATTATGTTTTACAGTGAGATGATTACATCGTTTTAATGCAGGCACAGGACCTGCAGTCCCAGCACACACACTTCATTTCTGCAAAGCTTTTTTATAAGTAATAACGTTACAGTTTTAATTTAGTCTCTCAAAACTTAATATTCAACCATATTTTTTTCTTTTTGGGGTTGATGGACACCAAAAACAAACAGCAATCAGTGTTTCTGTGTGTGTCATCAATATCTAAAAACAGCTGTTTGGTTACAAATGTTCAGTTATGAAGATTGTCTCCATGATGATAGCAATCTTTGTCTTGCCATATGATAAAAATGTCTTATTTGAGCACAGCAGCACTTCTTTAGTTACCTGGGAAAACAGTTCTTAACCAAAAATATAATTTTACAAACATTATTAGGAAAGAATCCGAGCAGAGAATAATAATTCTGCTTGTGATGGACGTGCAGGGTTTTGGGAGTTCAGATGAGGCAGTTCTTTTCTTCATTTAGCCAGACAGTTATAAATTAAAGGAATTATTAATTTCAGTGTTTAAACATATTCAGAGGAAAAAAACAGGTGTGAAAATACTTTAAATTAACTGTAACACCATCTAAAATGCTGCTATTAAAATGAAATGTGTGGTCTGAAGGGCCCTAGAATGATCTTGAATGATGTATTTCAGGGTTAACAGAAGGAGTCAGGCTGTCTGAGTCCAGCGTGAACGTGTCGCCGAATCTTTATCATGATACTTTATCATGAAGCTCATTTAAAAACTCCTCGTCTCTCTGAGTGGATTCAACCAACTCAACAGGCAACAGATCATATTACAGCATTTATGGATTTATGAAGGGAGGTATCACTTTGTTTTTTGGACTCGCCGTCCTTTACCTTTATTGCTGAGGAAGAGTAGCAGCAATCTTCCTCTCCAGCTTATTAATTAATCAAAGACAGACCGAGTTTGAACTCATTTGAAACTCTGACCCTTAGTCTTGTCCACCATAATTAGAAAATTTAAAAACCTGTTTTATTTGTTATTATTGATCGTCCACCTGGTCCTTACTCAGAGTTTGATTTCTCAGGCTTTTTATCTGATTTAGTGCTCAGTTCAGATAAAATAACTATATTTAACCTCCGTGTCGGTGCTGAAAATTACAGCCTCAACATTGTATTTAATCTATTAGTAGACTCAATAAGTTTAAGCATATAATTCCTTCATTATTATGCAGCAGCTACCTAAACTCTGCTCCCAGTGAGGTCGATCATCTCGTCAGTAGTTTTACATCCTCACTGTGACTCTGGATTCTCATCTGAAAAAGAAAGCCTCAACTCAGAAGAGCCTTCAGCTTTCAGGCCCCTCTTCTGTGGAACCAGCTCCTAGTTTGGACGATATAAAGGGCCTTGAGCCGACTGTTGCTGTGGTGATTTGGTGCTGTATAAATGTATTGAATTGGATTGAATTACTGTACCACCTGAGCCATCCTTCATGTTGCCCCAACCTCAAAATGTAACTTCACTATGCATACAGCAATAAAGAGCAAGGCCACAGTGGCAGAGCGGCAGCAGGAGCGTCTATGAACAGTGTGGATTCTCCTGCTGCTGCTCTGCCGCTGTGGCCTCACTCTTTATTGTATAGTTTGGACTTGATTTGGCGTCATTATTTTTCCTTTTTTTGTTCAACCAGCCAGGTCATTTTCAGCAAAGCATGTCCTCACATCAATGGGAGGCTCGGCACCCTTTGTGAGGTCTCTGCTCTTTATGCATGAGAGTAAACACAGCTGGACACAAGTGTAGGCTGAACCGCTCTGATGTGAGGACTGCAGAGAAACTGAGCTGAGCAGAACCCCACAGGCTGGTTTACACACTGTCCAAGGGGCAAAAGTTTGAGCTATATTATAAATGTGAGGTCATATGACATCTTTCATATATGAGGGTTTTGTGATAAGGGAGTTTAAATTGTAGCTAATTTCTTAGAAATTCCATCTCTCTTTGTATTTCATGTTAACATTAGCTCTGCAGCCTGTGACGGCCCTCTGCCTTGCCCAGGGACTGCTGTTGTCTTGCAGGTTCATGGTGGGCGGGAAGCAGTGCAGCTGGGAACTCCTGACCAGTCTCCCTGGAGCATTTAAGAGCTTGCTGTATTAGCTCTAAGGAAGGGTTTTTACCTCCATTCATCCAGCACCATGGTTATTAGTTTGGTTGGCTTTATCTTGGTTTGTTAGGGTTTACACTGTACAACACCGTGCATACTCAACATCCCCCCATTCATCCAACAACTGACACACTTTAAGTACTGATTGTCACACCTCATTGAGCATTATTGTTTTCACCTTAAACTGGTAAAAGTTGGTTTAACTGGTGTCTCCTGTTATTAGTCACGGCCCTCGAGCTGGACTGTGACAAGCCCTTAGCTGGAGACTGTTCAAAGAGCTAAAGAAGCATCCTTATAATAAAAATCACAATTATTCCAAGCTTGATGTAATGATACAATAACAGGGGTTCTCACAGCGCTTTAATGGCACACAATGATACAAAGAGTAAAACACAAAACATATGCAAAGAAACCCACAAAATAATGCACAGAAAAAATACGGCAGTGGGTCTGGCTACACACAGAAACAAAGAGAGGAGCAAATTAATGCCAACTAACCACCAAAAAATAATAAAATGTCTGCAGACACTTAGATTTCACTTTTGGACACTCTGCACACTCAGCTACACATGTGAGGACATGGTGGTCTTTAGTCCTCTTGGTGGCTATTGGTCACTAACACCAACAACAACAAACATGTGCACCCTCTTGTTCAAATGCTGTCTGATAACTTCTTTATTGACACAACAATATTAGAACACATTACCGGCATATTTACCAGTTACTTTACAAAGCAGTTTCACATCACCGTCCTCAGGCATCTCCAGCTTTGACCAAACACAACCCCAACGTACACGAACCACAGACCACGATGCATTTGAAGGGGTAACCGCTGTTCTTCGTGATGCTGCCACCTGCTGATGGAGGTTTTTAGCATTAGGTCAACCTCTTGTCATGATCCTGGGCCAGTGTATCCTTTGTATCTTGTCGTGTGTAGTTTTGTTTTGTTATATTCTTCAGGTTGTGTTTCTTATAGTTCAGTTTCTCAGTTATTGTTGAGTGATCTATTTAGTTATTTATGTATTCAGGTTTTTCCATTTATCTTGTCTGTTTTGTTCCCATATTTTGGCCCTTCTGTGTTTAGTTTCTCTTCCCATTGTTTCCTTGTGTAATGTTTGATTCCTCTGTCAGGTTTTCTGTGTTAGGTTTGCATGTGTGTTAGGTTGGGTCACTTCCTGTTTTATTTTGGCAATCTTGAGTTCCTTGTGTTTTGTATCTAGGTTTAGTTCCCCTTGAGTTGTCAGTGTATTATGTTCAGCTGTGCTCTCACCTGTTGCCCATTCCCTCGTTATCCCTTTGTGTATATTGCCTGTGTTTCCACTCATTCGTTGTCGCGTCCTCGTCTCTGCATGGTCAGTGTTGTCTGCACTGCCCTGCCGTGTGCTTCATGTTGCATGCCATGTTCTTATGTCCATAGTTATGTTTATGTTTAGTAACATGTACTGCTGGCACCTGTCCAGACCAGGGTTATAATAGTTTTGGATTTTACATTATCGTTTAGTTTTAGTTAGTTTTTACTTTTTTTTCTCTAATTCAGTTAGTTTTAATTAGTTTTCAGAGTGGTTTTGCTCGTTTTTATTAGTTTTTATTTTAGGTTTAATGCTTAGTTTTAGTTTAGTTTCGTTAGTTTCAGTTTTAGTTTTAGTATTTTTATACTTTGTCAGGTGCAAGATTCAATGCGCAAAAGTGACTATTGTGTAATAAAAACTCAACAAAAGATACCATAAAGAAATATATTCAACAACCAACAGTTCACAAGACAGAAGCACTACATGCTAAATGTGTAATAATTAGGACACACATGAACATCAACAGGGAGAAACAAAGAAAAACATGAACTCCCAAACTCAATAAATTCTACAATAAACTCCACAATAAAGTTCAGCATCAGTACAGTAGATTAACAACAGCTACATGTGGTTTTTGACAAAAACAAACTCTTTAAAGGAGTCAAAGGTCAAATCCAGCTGCATCCTGATGTTCTCCACCACCCGAAGCTGCTTCTGTTTTGGAGCTAGCTTGGTTAGATGCTGCTGATTAGACTTGCAGGGTCTTTGCAGCCTCTGTACACAACCTACGGAAGTGTCCGACCTCATGTCCGCATTTATGCTTGTGTGTTGTGTGTGTTAATTACCTTGTGGTCGTGTGCTGCGGTGCCAGCTGGGACTTTTTTTGGTCCTCGCTCTTTGTGTTCAGTTTTCTGGCTGCAAACATATTTGTCCCTGTTTTTCCACTTCCTTCATTTCCTCATGTCCATTCCGACAGCAGTCTCCCTCCAGGAATTTGCTGACATTTGTGAGTCTTTATACTGATGCTTTGATTATTATTCCTGATTGTTATTCTCTCACTGATAAAGTAGATGGAAACGCACAAGAACTGAACAGGTTAATCACAGTGTTGCGGCAGCGTGGACCCGCTCTGAACCCGGTGGGTTCAGTCGGTACTCTGCCGCTTTCTCGTGCACACTCACGCACACAGCTGCCTGACGGCGCTCCCAGCTTAAACTCGGAGAGCGGAAAAAGGATCAATCCACAATAATTTCAGTTAGTTTTAGTTAGTTTTTTAAACTCACAATACAGTTTTAGTTAGTTATCGTTTTTTCCTTTTAATTGTAGTTTTTATTTATTTCAGTTAACGACAATGTTTTTTCAATTTCAGTTTTCGTTATTTCGTTCGTTTTCATTAACTATAATAACCCTGGTCCAGACTTTGTTAAATAAAGTCCAAGCTAAATTATAGCTCTTGCCTCTGAGTCCTGCGTTGGTCCTCCGCTTTGCCTGCACCAGCAGAATGTGACACCTCTGCCAGGTAACACCAAATGACACATTCATAATAAACTGACAAAGAACATGTTTACTGGCACCCCGACATCCCAAGAGAAAAGCTTATTTAGTCCAGATGGAAAACTCCATTATAAAATTAAGTTATAATCTTTAACCACCCAGCTATAAATGTATGACTATATTTCATCATTAAACAAACAAAATCTGTCCCCACAGAAATTCTCGTGAAAACTCACTTTGATGCCACCTTTGTGATATATTTTGATATATTTTCAGAGGTAATTCAAGTTTGTTTGTTATACAGTACATGCAGATAGTGAGCAGCATTATTAACAGCACTTAACTATGTAATTTATTATGGGTTGTGTCAAACAGCATTAGCTGCTAGCTGGCAGAGCCAGATGTAATTTCTCCAGTGTGTCCTGTGTCTGGGCCTCCTCCCAGCTGGAGATGCCTGAAACACCTCAACTAGGAAGAGTCAAGGAGGCCTGAACTGCCTCCACTGGCTCCCTGAGATCAGAAGCAATGGCTCCACTCTAAAGACCAAGCTCCTCAACCCATACAGCTCAGACATCCCATAAAACTTTAAATTTACACACCCTGTATCTGCCATCTTATTCTTTCCATCACTACCCACAGCTCATGGCCACGAGGCTTTAAACAAACAACAAACAGTAATTCTGAGAAAGAAATATTAAATAACACTGAGCAGGAAACAGAAGGCAAAACTAGGGAATTGATTTAAAGGACATATTTGGTCAAAAATTCAAGTTTCCTTGAAATATTAATAAAGGTCAAGTAATTTATTTTAAATTTCCATAATTTCCATTTAGGGTAACTATATAGTTACACACTGCAACAATGCAGCTGCTTTTGTTTTCACTCTGAGTCTGTGTGTGTGTGTGTGTGTGTGTGTTCGTGCGTGTGTGTGTGTGTTCGTGCATGTGTGTGTGTGTGTGTGTGTGTTCGTGCATGTGTGTGTTCGTGCATGTGTGTGTGTGTGTTCGTGTGTGTGTGTGTGTGTGTGTTCGTGTGTGTGTGTATGCGTGCATGTGTGTGTGTGTGTGTGTGTGTGTGTGTGATCTTTTCCAAATGTGCTTTTTTGTTGTTGTTGTTTCTTTTTTGAAGAGGAACTCGGTGCTGCTGTGTGCCGTACATTTCCCCGTTTACATGAATGGTAAATGAAAAGGTAAATGGCTGGTACTGCACATGTCTGTGGACACATTTATTTTCAACAAAGGTGAGACACGTGGTCACAAAACAGAAAAGCTGTTTTGAGATGAATAAAAAGTTTGCAGAGTACTCTGACCCATCAATGTGCAGTAATGTAGTAGTTTTGGCAGAGACAGTGATACTGAGTAAATGTGTCTGTCCTAGCACGTAGCAATGCACCACTCCATATTAACCTTTGCATGTGTGGATCTTGTAATGTGTAATGAGTTGTGTAATATGAAAAAACTGAAGTTGCTGTCATAAATATGATTTGAAGCACCTAAAAATGGGTCCAATATTCAGACTAAATCTGGATTTGGGTTTTTTTTGTGTGATATAATTAACAGATGCTTGATTGATTTAAAATTAGTACTAAGAAAAATTAAGATCTAATTGCTTAATTTTTACTTTCAGGCTGCTGGGAGCAATATCTTATCACAGAGACTACAGATATTGTTAGTATCTTATTACAAAAGCTAAAACTGTCTAGAAACTGGTTAAAGTCAGATGAGCAAGAGGCAAGCAGCATTCTGAGAACCTTAAACCCTCAGTAAAGTCTCTACCCAGTTATGAAAGTCATGTTTTCCATGAGCTGATGAATATAAGTGTGATGTCAGGGGCTGGTGTCCGAACAGTGGGCTGAGGGTCTGCAGGGCGAGGCGGGTGCATTATGACAGCTAAAGCGCTTTTCTGTTAAGCAGAGAGAGCTTAGTTTGCTGTGTAAGAGCAGGATTAGCACTCACGTACGACCAGCAGAGAAGGTCTGCTGCGGCTCTGCTCATCTTGCACTCGGGCATTAAGGGTCAGTGTGTATATGCCTGCATGTGTGTGCGTACATAAGGTAAGAGCAGCTGTTTTCAGAGCACCGGTTAACTGTGCAGCTGCAGTTTGGCAGATTTTACTGACCGAGTGTGACGACATAAAACATCAGAGCACAACAAACAGGCAGAAAATATGAGTTATGTATGCTTAACATTTACGCTTCCTGATGCTGTCATGTTGCACTTCATACACATTTTTAGAGTGTATTTGAACTGTTATTAAAGAATACATTCATGAGTCTGCAAATAATCTAAGAAAATGATGATTCCATTAGAGATTTGCTGATCTGGGACTCGAGAGTTTGCCTTATGAATTAGAAGCATAAGGCAAACTCTCCAGTGACTTTCTTGGTGGGAAGCTCCACAAATACTGGAACTTATATTTTCAATAATCCAGTATTTGTGGAGCTTCCCACCAAGAAAGCCTTGATGTCTTCACCAACACCAAAAGATCTCTTGTCTCACGGTCCTTTCAGTCTTTATTGGTGTTTGTTGTGTTTCTAATGTTTCCTTTAGTGTCTCCCCCTCTCTGTCTTCCTGTTTGTCTGCAGTAATTACTGTCTTATTTCCAGTTTTATTTTGAAAATTTGTGTCCTCGTGTCATATTGTCTTTATTTCTTGACTTCATTGGTTCCAACTGTTCCTACTCAGTTCTACTGTGTATTTAGTCCCTCATTCTGACTGTTTGTCCTCCTATTTACAATTTATTGTTCCCCTTTAGTCTCTGGAGCTTGAAAAAGGCGACTGGACTTCTTTTTGTTTCTTGAAGACGTTTCACCTCTCATCCGAAAGGCTTCTTCAGTTCTCAACCAAATGGTGGAGAGACCCAGGTATTTAAACCCCTGTGGGCGTAGTCCCCTGGAGGTGGTTATGACCCTCTATTGATCATGTGCTTGAACACATGTGCCCAGGTGTGAAGGGGGCGTGGGTCATATTTAATCAGTGGTTTCAGTTGAAACCAACTTAGGACTCCGCTCCATTGTTTCCTGTGGCCTATTGAGGTCACTGGAACAAAGGTGTGAATGGGGGTTGAGACGTCTGGGAAGGGAGCTCAGGACAGCACTGTAAGCGGGGGAAAGTTGGTGACGTAATCCACCTCCTCTGTTCAATGATGGTTGTTCACAGTGGACATAGATGGCTTCTTTCACTCCTCTTTCAAACCATCTGTTTTCCCTGTCCAAAATGTGGACATTGGCATCCTCAAAAGAGTGCCCTTTTTCCTTCAGATGCAGATGTACTGCTGAATCTTGTCCTGTCGAAGTGGCTCTTCTATGTTGTGCCATTCGTTTGTGAAGAGGCTGTTTGGTTTCACCAATGTAGAGGTCCGAGCACTCTTCACTGCACTGAACAGCATACACTACATCGCTGATCTTGTGTTTGGCGGGTTTGTCCTTGGGATGAACCAGTTTTTGTCTTAGGGTGTGACTTGGTTTGAAGTATACTGGGATGTCATGCTTGGAGAAAATTCTTCTGAGTTTCTCTGACAAGCCTGACACATATGGGATGACAATGTTGTTCCTCTTGTCCTTCCCATTCTCTGTAGTTTGTGTTTGGCCTTCATTCCTGTGCATCTTAGCTGATTTGATGAAGGCCCAGTTGGGGTAACCGCATGTTTTGAGGGCTTTCTTAATGCCACTCCATGCATTTATGGACTCCCAAAGATCCACAAAGAAGGAGTCCCACTTCGACCCATTATCAGCAGTATAAACTCGGTCACCTACAACATTTCCAAACAACTCGCCACCATCTTATCACCGCTTGTTGGCATCACACCCCACCACATTGAAAACTCTACAGATTTTACTAACAAGGTCCAGAATCTTGTACTGGATCCAGATGAAACCATGGTGTCCTTTGATGTGGTTTCACTTTTCACTTGCATACCCACAACTGAGGCAGTGGAGACCGTCAGAAGACGACTACAGGAAGACGATTCCTTACTGAACAGAACCAGCTTCACCCCAGATCAGATTTGTGCACTTTTAGATCTCTGCCTTACCACAACATATTTTAAATACAATGATGGATTCTACAGACAGAAGCATGGATGTGCCATGGGCTCCCCAGTGTCTCCCATTGTAGCCAACCTTTACATGGAGGAAGTGGAAAGTAAAGCTCTTGGTTCTTTCAAAGGGACGGCACCTAGCCACTGGTACAGATATGTAGATGACACCTGGGTCAAAATCAAAACCCAAGAAGTAGAAGCCTTCACTCGTCACATTAACTCAGTGGATAAATACATACGTTTTACCAGGGAGGACACCAGAGATAACAAGTTACCATTCCTGGACTGTGCGGTGCTTATCGAGGAAGATGGAAGCCTCAACATTGAAGTTTACCGGAAGCCCACACACACAGACCAGTATCTCCTCTTTGACTCCCACCACCCTCTGGAACACAAACTTGGGGTGATCAGGACCCTACAACACCGTGCGGAAAGTGTTCCCTCTAAGGCAGAAGGGAAGCATAAGGAACACACACACATTAAGAAAGCCCTCAAAACATGCGGTTACCCAACTGGGCCTTCATCAAATCAGCTAAGATGCACAGGAATGAAGGCCAAACACAAACTACAGAGAATGGGAAGGACAAGAGGAACAACATTGTCATCCCATATGTGTCAGGCTTGTCAGAGAAACTCAGAAGAATTTTCTCCAAGCATGACATCTCAGTATACTTCAAACCAAGTCACACCCTAAGACAAAAACTGGTTCATCCCAAGGACAAACCCGCCAAACACAAGATCAGCGATGTAGTGTATGCTGTTCAGTGCAGTGAAGAGTGCTCGGACCTCTACATTGGTGAAACCAAACAGCCTCTTCACAAACGAATGGCACAACATAGAAGAGCCACTTCGACAGGACAAGATTCAGCAGTACATCTGCATCTGAAGGAAAAAGGGCACTCTTTTGAGGATGCCAATGTCCACATTTTGGACAGGGAAAACAGATGGTTTGAAAGAGGAGTGAAAGAAGCCATCTATGTCCACTGTGAACAACCATCATTGAACAGAGGAGGTGGATTACGTCACCAACTTTCCCCCGCTTACAGTGCTGTCCTGAGCTCCCTTCCCAGACGTCTCAACCCCCATTCACACCTTTGTTCCAGTGACCTCAATAGGCCACAGGAAACAATGGAGCGGAGTCCTAAGTTGGTTTCAACTGAAACCACTGATTAAATATGACCCACGCCCCCTTCACACCTGGGCACATGTGTTCACGCACATGATCAATAGAGGGTCATAACCACCTCCAGGGGACTACGCCCACAGGGGTTTAAATACCTGGGTCTCTCCACCATTTGGCTGAGAACTGAAGAAGCCTTTCGGATGAGAGGTGAAACGTCTTCAAGAAACAAAAAGAAGTCCAGTCGCCTTTTTCAAGCTCCAGAGACTACTATGACCTGGATAACTGAGAATCTACACAGACACATTGTTCCCCTTTATTACCCTCAGACTCTGGGCGAGCACTTTTGACTGTCAGGTGATTGCACAGGTTACCTGGTGGGAGGCGACCTGTCTACAAATAATTCTGGTCTGACTCAGACCGACTGCAGTCTCTCTCAGACAGACTGGTGACGGTTTGAAATGAATTGCCAGCTGATTTATTGCCGACACACTGCAATCGGTCAGAGTCGGCCTGTACTGATGAGCTCATCTGTGATGCGTCTCTTTAGCAGCCTGGTTTCCTCTGTGTCACAGAGCAGTTAAATCAGCGTCCTGCAGTGTGAATTTCTGCTTCAAATCTACGAGCTGAATGTAAGAGTTAATGTGAATTTCTGTTCAATGTGAATTATGCAGACAGCAGAATTCCAATTTTCATAGATTCTCACAGTTAATCGCACAAACAGATCGCACGTAATCGTCAGTTTAACTTCATTCAAACACAGACTGATTCTGTCTGACTGCCACCGTCTTCATGCACAAAAGTTGCTTCAAAGACAGCACGTGATGGTGACCGGTCTCAGACCTGATCCCATCTTTGTAGCAACCATTTCAAAGGTAGTGGGATTACGTTTACCTGCACATGTTCACACAGGGCTGTGGTCTCAACCTCTGTGTTCTCAGAAGTTACACTTACTTGTTTTATTAACCAGTTTTCCAGATTTTTGTTTGCGACACACAGACACACACACACACACACACACACACACACACACACACACACACACACACACACACACACACACACACACACACACACACACACACACCTTAAGCACAACTAACAATACTTTCACCCTGCAGTTCAAGTCCAGCTGCCGACCTGTGCTGCCCTACCTTCAGATCTGCCTCTTTGCTGTTTACCATCAAAGTCCCGACAAACCCAAACCCGCAGGTAAACGGCGCAGGTGTTGGGCACACACACCCCAGCTCTTCTCTGCTCCACTCACCCTCAGCCAGGGGGAAGTAATTGGACTATTGTAACCCACAGGTAACCCAGGTGTAAGGCTGCACAGCCTGACAAAAACCCCCTCCAGGACACTGGAAATCCATACATGCACCGCAGCTGATTGATGGCAGAGACCCATACAACTCATTTCTCAGTTTGACACCTGTCACCCCCCCGCCTCAGCAGATGACCCCCCCCTCCCTGAGCCTGGTTCTGATGGAGGTTTCTTCCTGTTAAAGGGAGCTTTTCCTTCCCACTGTCACCAAATGCTGCTCATAGGGGGTCGTTTTAACTGTTGGGGTTTCTCTGTATTATTGTAGGGTCTTTACCCACAATACAAAGCATCTTGAGGCGACTGTTGTTGTGATTTGGTGCTATATAAATAAAACTGAACTGACACTCTTCTCAGTTTGACTTCTGTGCCTGTTTTCAGCACCTTTTCATTTCTTTGAGTTGGGTTTGTCCCAGCCTTCATAGAACAGCAGAAAAACAGACACGGGGCAGCAGAAAGGCATCATCATAACAGTCCTGATGGAGTCTCGTCCCCTGATGGATTTTTTTTTTAAAGAAATCTTTTGGCCTTTTTTAAGTATAGAGTGAAGAGAGATATATACTGTAGGGGAAGACACACAGGAAAGGGCCACAGGTCAGACACAAACCTGGGCCACCTGCACTACAAGCATGCAGCGTACGTGGTCACCTGCTCATCCACCTCTGCCCTGCAGCAAGCTTTATGACTAAAGGTTTCCCATCTTCTAATGGCTGCTGCCAAAAGCATAATGCACCATGTCACAAAACTCCAGTCATCTGACCAGATATCAAACCAAGAGAGCAGCTTTGGGAGGTGGTGGAACGGCACTTTCACATCATGTATGTGAAACCCACAAAGCTGCAGCAACTGTGTGACGGTATCAATATGGACCAACATTTCTGAGGAAGGCTTCCAGCACCTTGCTGAATCAGTGCCATGAAGAATGAAGGCAGTTCTGAAGGTTGGGGGGGTCCAACCTGGTGGTATGTATATGCAGATGCTGCATTCTGCTTGTGAGAGGCATCTCTGCTGTTGCCATCACCAGGAGGTGTGACTGTGCCTATAAAACACCAGAATTTCATCAGCTTTTTGATGCTTCAATAAAAGAAAAGCCAAAATTTACCAAGACAGAAATGTTTCCCAGGGGTTTTACAGTACATTATAGTTACTAACATATTAATTGATAAAAATAAATCTTTTATTTAATGTTAATTATGTTGACTGCCCTGACCTTAGAAAGAGCTAATGCTAATTCATGAAAAAACATTCTCATTCTCATTAAAGCTGCTGCATGTGTTCAGGAGTGTTAAATGATCTGAGTATTAAATCAGTTTCATGGATAAATCTGTCCGCGATGCTCTGAGGTCCCGCACCGCTGCCTACAACTCCGGCCTCGCCTCTGGGAACATGGAGGATTACAAGGTTGCATCATACAACGTCCGCAGAGCG
Source organism: Archocentrus centrarchus (assembly GCF_007364275.1). Lineage (NCBI taxonomy): Eukaryota > Metazoa > Chordata > Actinopteri > Cichliformes > Cichlidae > Archocentrus > Archocentrus centrarchus. The sequence continues at coordinate 1,298,640 of NC_044349.1, forward strand.
GTGAAAGAGGCTAAACATCGCTACGGCCGCAGACTGGAACAGAAACTACAACAGTCTGACTCCAGGGGACTGTGGCAGGGACTACGCACCATCACGGACTACAAAGCACCACACACACCCCCGGTGAGTGCCGACGCTTCTCTGGCTGAAGAACTCAACAACTTCTTTGCGCACTTTGAGTCGGGAAGCCGACAGCCCGCTGCGCTCCTGGCCGGAGGGGCGGAGACACTCACTGTGACGGAGCGCAACGTGAGGAGGGTGTTTAGAAGTGTAAACACCAGGAAAGCGGCTGGACCAGACGGTATTAGTGGACGTGTCCTTAAGACCTGCGCTGACCAGCTGGCACCTGTGTTTACACTGATATTCAACCTCTCACTGAAACTGTGTGTGATTCCCACCTGCTTTAAAAAGTCCATCATAGTCCCAAAGAAACCACACCCCAGCAGCCCCAATGACTTCAGGCCCATAGCACTCACCTCTGTGGTGATGAAGTGTTTTGAGAGACTCATCAAGACATTCATCACCTCCTCACTGCCAACCACCCTCGACCCACTACAGTTTGCATACCGGCCAGACAGATCCACAGATGACGCCATATCCTTCCTCCTCCACAAGACCCTTTCACACATAGACACTGGTAAGGGGAACTATGTGAGAGTGCTGTTTGTAGATTACAGCTCAGCATTCAACACCATAGTTCCCTCCAGGCTGGTCTCTAAGCTGCTGGACCTGGGCCTGGGCCCATCCCTGTGCAGGTGGGTTCACAGCTTCCTGACCAGCAGACCACAGGTGGTACGAGTGGGTCACCTCACCTCATCCTCCCTCACCCTCAACACTGGATCCCCCCAAGGCTGTGTGCTCAGCCCTCTGCTGTACTCACTGTACACCCATGACTGCGAGGCCACGTCAGAGTCCAACGTCATCATCAAGTTTGCTGACGACACTGCTGTTGTGGGACTAATCTCTCACAATGAGGAGACAGCCTACAGGAGAGAGGTCTCCCGCCTGGAGAACTGGTGCCAGGAGAACCACCTCCTGCTCAACGTCAGCAAAACAAAGGAACTGATCGTGGACTTCAGCAGGAAGCAGCAGAGGGACTACCATCCACTTGTCATCAGTGGTGCTGAGGTGGAAAGAGTGGACACTTTCAAATACCTGGGAGTGACCATCTCACAGGACCTGTCCTGGACTCATCACATAAACATCACTGTGAAGAAGGCCAGACAGCGTCTCTACCTCCTCAGGCGGCTGAGAGACTTCAAGCTCCCACTCAAGGTGCTCAGGAACTTTTACACCTGCACCATCGAGAGCATCATGCGTGGGAGCATCACCACCTGGATGGGAAACTGCACCAAGCAGGACTTCATGGCCCTAAAAAGGGTGGTTCGTTCAGCTGAACGGACCATCAGAACCACCCTCCCCAACCTGCAGGACATTTACACCAAGCAGTGCAGGCTGAGGGCCATGAAGATCCTAAAACAGCCCAGCCACCCCGGACACTCTCTCTTCTCCCTGCTCCCATCAGGCCGGCGTTACCGCTGCCTGAGGACTAAGACTGAAAGGTTGAAGAAGAGTTTTTACCCACAAGCCATCCGTCTGCTCAACTCTGAGCCCTAACTGGACCATTATTGCACAATGTAAATATTATAATTTATAATCTATAATTCCACGTAAAAGTGTGTATAGTGTATAGTATATAGAGTATAGTGTGAATTACTTTTTTTAATTTTTATTCTTCTTATTTATGTGTGTGTGTATATATGGTTGCAGGTACAAAATACATTTCACTGTGCATTGTACTGTGTATAACTGCGCATGTGACAAATAAACACTATCTTATCTTATCTTGGTGCAATCTTTACAATCTGTGTGTGTGCGTGTGCGTGTGCGTGTGCGTGTGGTGATCTCGTCTCAGAAATGATCTCGAGTTAGTTTTAATGTTCTTCGTCAGTCGAACTTTGTCAGGTAACTTTGTTTCCACAGACCTTCACGATGCTGTAATCTAGTCGTGCATCACCAGCCCAGCTTCCATATGTTCCTGTGTAGAAAACTGTTAGGATGTCTCTTTGGATTTAATTCCTTTGAGGATTATCTTTTTTTTTCTTTGTTTTTATGCTGCACAGTCCAACACCCCCCACCCCACCCCCCCCCCCCCCCCCCCAAATAAGTTAAGTCTTATCTTACCTCACTAAAGCCAGACACACAAACACAAAGACACTCAAACAGATTAACTGTACTTCCTATTTCAGCCTTCCACCCCAAAACAGAGCCGGGATCTGCGTTTGGGGGTCGGGCCTCCAAACTGTCTGGAACATAAAGGTCGCCTGTGTAGGTTACAGTGAGTCACACTGACAGGCACTTTTATTTGATGTACAATTAGAGAAAGCATTTATTTGATTGGATTGTAATCCCCTATTGTGGGACTAAAGGAGCCACGAGCTATTTTTAGGCCTATTTGAGAATTTGACAGAGCTTTGTCAGAAGGATGATGGGAAAGAAACGGCTGCATTTTGTTTACGGATCCCCTCAAAGCTGCTTGTTTACTGAAGCGGTCACATATGGCAACTTTGGTGTAACTGAATGTTTGTTTCCTGTGCATGCTTTAATAAAGTTATTTGAGAAGTTTTAAATAATACAGTGAGTAGATCATCCATTTTTCTCTTTCAGTTGAAGCTCTCCTCTGTAGTGAAAGTTCAGCATCAGCAGGAAAAACAACAGCAGTTTGATTTGTGCAGAGATTAAAATGTCCGGGGTTCAGGGTGAGTTTAGGATGTGTGTGATTCAGGATAAATTTAGGGTAAGTGTGTTGCAAACTGAGACGTTTCTGCTACATTTTTCTAAACGTAACGTCTTATCCCACCACGATGCCGGCTGCCTCCGACAGCACATCCTGACATTCTTTAACTCTAACATTATAAATGCATAAAGACTCAGAAACATCACTGAGCCTGGCTCAAAAGCATAGCAGCCCCCACTGAATCCAACATTAAAATCTCCACCTTTGCAGCACAAAAATGTCTACAGAAGAGTGTGAGAGTGAAGATCACTCACCAGTTTTAATTTTATTAAGGCTTCAAGTTATGCATGATTTCTGCATGGTATTTCATTAGCAGTTAAATGTTGGCACAGGAGGCTGCGAGCTAATCACTAGCTGTCTGCTGTGCATCACCTCAGGCGCTCTGAGCCACTGAACTGCCAACTCTCACCTGTGTCCGTCTTTCAGAGCCTTGAAAGGAGTAAAAATATCTGAAAAATAATACGATCTGCTGTGCAGTTAATTGTACCAGCAGTTCACCCAAGAAGGCTGCACTTCAATTTTCTAGTATTTTATTGCTTTGCTGATAACTAGCTGATAACTCAGGACCACAGCTTTTTGTCCAGGTACGGTCACGTGTGGCTCCAGAACACCACAATAGCACCACAATAGCACCGGCCAAATACTAAACTCACTGTACTCATATTTGCTTTGTATTCATTTGTATGTTTTAATGTAGAGCACTTTGTGGCAGCTGTGGTTGTTTTAAAGAGCTTTATAAATAAAGATGTAATGGTAAGCGTGCTAGAGAGTTACCTAGGCAACTGTCAGTGTCAAATCAGCGTGCACGGAGCGATTCGGCTCCAGTGTGGACGCAGCTTTAATGTCAGCGTTATGAACTAATACCTAATCTTTGATGTTTTATGGAGAATTGTGGGGGGAGAAATCATATCTGGGCTTCTGCTGTTTTTCCCTCTAAACCTCTGAAAAACACCCGACAAGACACGCGATTCATAAAAGAAGAAATATGAAACCTTTGGGCTGTCACAGACATGCAGTGGAGCTCATTTTAAACGCAATGTGAAGAATAGGTGAAAGTTATTAAATCTGAAAACCATAAGAGTCAGTTTGGGCATGAGGTTTAATAACACTGAGACTGATTTCTGTACTTGTTTACTGCTCATATATTGATCTGTGTAACTGTTCCAAACATGGTGGCTGCAGTCAGAGCTGCAGTCGGAGCTGCAGTCAGAGCTGCGTCAGGTTTGAGGCAGTTCTCATATGATGGATGATGGCCAGTATTCATTAATGTCAGGAAATATAACCCATCAACTTATTTTAAAAACAAAAATCACATCACACATCACAAAAATGACAGTTACAGACATAAAAACTCTGAACAGACAATAATAACTGTTTTCATGTGAGGCATTTTTCATGTGCAGCCCTCACACATTCATTGGCTTCCTAAATTGTAACTGTTATTAAAACCTTGAGAGTCCCAGTGATTGCTGCCTGCTCCACTCTGTGTGCAGGGAGAGAGGCGCACACACACACACAAACACACACAGAGATGCTCTGACTCACTGCTGTGAATGCATTTCCAAAGCTTAAGTTTATCAGTCACAGCTGAGAACCAATCAGCTCCATTTTTAACTCTAAACTCAGTCAAAGATGTCATCACCCTGACGCTCCAAAACTCAAACTGCTTCTCACAAAGATATCTGGATGCTACTTTTTCTGCTTTTTATTCACTGTTTTGCCTCATTTATTGTGGATAAAATGACTTCACTCAAACATGTTATATGAATATATTTTCAGTCACTTTGAGCAGGAACAATCACACATGGATCCAGGAGAGCATCCTCTTTGCTTCCATACTTCCTGTACCTGACAAAATCCCTGTGGTTACACTCTGAGTGTAACCACAATCTTTCCTCCTCTGTTACTGCACATTTCTCACCATTTCAGCAATACACACAAGTACTTCCTGTAATACAGTTTTGTTCTCATGATGCAGTAAAGAGTGTAGTTACAAAGTTTGATCAAATACAAGCAGAGGAGTTTTCAATCTTCTGTGGGAAACTTTCAAACTTTTATTTCCTTGTATTGTCACATGGAAGCGGTAACCTTCATTAAACAGTACAGGGGTGAGCAGTTTATCACTCAACCTTAAGGCTATTCACAGAACTTCAATAAAACTGGGAAAATTTTGGAATGAATAATAAGGTTTTTCATTGCCTATGTGCATTGTTCCCTGAATGTGGTGAAAACAAGGATCCTGATGTGTACGTACTGAGCATGAGTGCAGGATTCTCGCTGCATGACGTCACACTGGGTCAAGGGGAGGAGACACACTGACCTGCTCCGTGAGGCGCCGTGTCCTCAGGAAGAAGCCCAGAAGACAGCCAATGACCACAGCCATCACTGACATGATGAGGAGCCCATTCTGTTTGCACACATTCTTCACCCTCACCCACACTGCATCCAGAGCCATGGCCATCGTGAGTCACCAGTCCTGCGTCCTCTCAGCAATCCATAAATGTGGCCAAACCAGAGCTTTAAAATCCAGGCGTGAGGACGAAAAAAATGGAAAATGAATGAAAAAAAAAAAACGATGTAAAATATCCACTCCTCTGCAACGCTTTAAAACACCTTTGGGCTCAACATCCCTGTTCTCTTCACACTGTGGCGATCTGCACTAAGCTAAGAGGATCCTCTCACTTTTCCGACCTTCCCTCCCACCCTGCCCCACCCATCAGCATCCCTGTGTGGGCCGACCCACTGTGAGGGGGTGGGAACAGCTGGCAGCCATGTCACAGGGGTTAAACATTCCCAATCCTGTTATAGTGCTACTCTATTAAACAGTTCTGAAGCTGGATTAAAGGTCCATGAACAATCTGACAAAGGTTAGCAGAGTAACCTCACAGACCTTCTGAGCCTGATACACTGACAGGAAACAGGAGAAGAGTCCTCGTACGCAGAGGTCCCTGAGCTGCTTTATGTTTAATAAATCAGACGATACTGTGGTTAACACCCCAGAAATGTTCATATTGATTTACGTCACCAGTTCATTATCCCCAAACATGATCTTCCTAAACCTGAACCGAGGTTACTGAAGATATTTGCAATGTTAATGAACAATGTAGGGATGCATTCATTATTCTGGCATTTGTGCTACTTGTTATGTCAGTAAATCAACTTTACTGATGGTAAAAAGAAAGCACACCACACCAGGTGTTTTCCATCGCAGGACATAATGAAAAATGACCTAATCCTTATCAGGTCTTACAGACAGCAACATATTACACTGTCATTATTTATTTAACAACAACTAACCAAAAATTCAGAAGCAGTGTGTGAAAAACTAACTGCGCCGTGATTCAGCAGGTTGTACAACCACTTTTATCAGCAATAATTGAAGTAATCATTTTCTGTGTGACTTTATCTTCGCTCACATTGTGGTGGAGGAATTTTGGCCTCTCTTGCTTCAATCATTGAGGTTTGTGGGGCTTCTTTTATCCAGCGCTCTTTTAAGGTCTCATCACAGCATTTTAATTAGGCTGAGGTCTGAACTTTGGGCCGCTGCAGCACCTTCTGTTGTAGATTTGCTGCTGTGTTTAGGATCATTGTCCTGTTGCATGACCCAGTTTTGGCCAAGCTTTAGCTGCGGGACAGATGGCCTCACATTTGACTCCAGAATAATTTGGTATACAGAGGAGTCCACGGTTGACTCAGTGACTATGAGGCACCCAGTTCCTGTGGCAGCAAAACAAGCCATAATCTTCACCTGTCCACCACCGTGCTGTCAGCTGGTATGAGGGAAAAACCAACACAGCATATCTGCACAAACATCTGCACTTTGGTCTCATCTGTCAGAAGAACTTTGTTCCAGACGTGGTTTGTTTTTGGTTTGTTCAGATGCAGCTTTGCAAACCTCGGTCATGCTGCCAGGTTCTTTTTAGAGAGAAGAGGCTTTCTCCTGGTAATCCTTCCAAACAAGCCATACTTCAGTTTTTTTCCTAGTTGTGCTGTCATTAACTTTAATTGTTAACATGCTAACTAAGGCCTGTAGCATCTGAGGCATCACTCACTGCTTTTTTGAGCATTGCACAGTTTGACCTTGGGGTGAATTTGCTGTTATGTCCACAGCTGGGAAGATTTGCAGCTTTCCACTTGTGAATAATCTTTCTCACTGTACAACAATGAACTTCAGATTGGTTAGAAATTAGAGACTAATTTGCAGCATTTACTTCAGCAAATCATTGCTGATGTCTTTCCTCCATGCCATTGTGTTCTGAAGGCTACTGACTATCAAACTGCAAAAATGTCTGCTTTATAGAGGTGGTCACAATTGCTAACGACCAATTAATCAAATGCATTTGATTATCAGCATCTGGCTCCTTTCTACCCTCTTAATTCTGATGGAGGCAGTACGCGTGTGCTCAGTTTTTCACACTGCTTCTGCAGTTTGGCTTTGATTTTGTTAAATAAATAATGACACCATGTAATAAGTCATGTTAGGTTGTACTGACCTGATTTTAAGTCCTCGTGAGAACCAGATTTTTATTATGTCCTGATACGTGAAACCTGAGACTTTATAGAGAGTGACCTGTGTTTCAGCTGTGCAGCATGTCCAAAATAAATGATGTTGCTACAGACATAAAAAGACTCATTCAGCAGCTACATCTCCTCATTCTTCACGTTTCTTCTTCACCTGATGGTTGGGAGAAAACAAGAAGGGAAGAAAAATTGCAAGAAATCTGAGAGAGATGTTGACAAACACTATACTGCCAAAAGTGTTCACTCACCATCCAAATCACTGAGTTCAGGTGTTCCAGTCACTTCCACAGGTGTATAAAGCAGCACCTAGGCATGCAGACCGCTTCTACAAACATCAGTGAAAGAATGGGTCGCTCTCAGGAACTCAGTGAGTTCCAGCGTGGTACCGTGATAGGATGATACTTGTGCAACAAGTCCAGTCACTACTAAATATTCCACAGTCAGCTGTTAGTGGGATTATAACAAAGTGGAAGAGATTGAGAATGACAGCAGCTCAGCCGTGAAGTGGTAGGCCACGTAAAAGGATGCTGAGGGTCATAGTGCACAGAGGTCACCAACTTTCTGCAGAGTCAGTCACTACAGACCTCCAACCTTCATGTGACCTTCAGATCAGCTCAAGAACAGTGAGAGCTTCATGGATGGGTTTCCATGGCAGCTGCATCCAAGCCTTACATCACCAAGCTCAATGTAAAGTGATGATGCAGTGGTGTAAAGCACGCCGCCACTGGACTCTAGAGCAGTGGAGACGTGTTCTCTGGAGGGATGAATCACACTTCTCCATCTGCCAATCAGAGGGAGGAGTCTGGGTTTGGTGGTTGCCAGGGGAACGGTACCTGTCTGACTGCATTGTGTAAAGTTTGGTGGAGGGGGGGTTATGGTGTGGGGGTGTTTTTCAGGAGTTGGGCTCGGCCCCTTAGTTCCAGTGAAAGGAACTCTTAATGCTTCAGCATACCAAGACATTTGGGACAGTTTGATGCTCCAACTCTGTGGGAACAGTTTGGGGATGGCCCCTTCCTGTTCCAACATGACTGCACACCAGTGCACAAAGCAGCTCCATAAAGACATGGATGAGCCAGTTTGGTGTGGAAGAACTTGACTGGCCTGCACAGAGTCCTGACCTCAGCCCGAAAGAACACCTTTGGGATGGATTAAGAACAAGGAAAAAACTAATTTATTTAAAATCCAGAATTCATAAGTTCTCAGTATGAACTATTTACCCCTCATTAAATTACGACTTAAGTGAAATCGTTTTCTAGCCTCTTCTTATTTTCTGAACCGTGCCAGGAAACTTCTGGCAAAGCACAGAAGGATTTTTGAGAAGCGGTTAAATAAGGCATGTAATTCAAGTTCATACAGGGGTCACACTGAGCTATTATTTCCTCAAGTTGTTCAGCTTTGCCTGTCATCTCCTCATGCAAGTACACGGCACACTTTCATTTTAAAATCTGGGGATAATTTTGATCATTTATATTTAATACAACCCTCTGAAGGGTTTGTGGTGTGCTTCTCGGGTTTTTATTTAAATTCTTAATTCAATGTGGAACAACAATGACTGTGATGAATATAGAACTGGTGAATGTGTTAGGAGGCAAACCAAGGGCAGTTTATGTAACTGTGTGTGCTTTAAAGGGGAAGTCGTTGATGCATGTCTGTTATTTAGATTCAGAAGCATAGAAACAGAAGAAGTCGTATGTCAGATTTTGCGCTGTTTCTAGTCCATCATTAACCAGATGTGTGACACCAGTTGGGTCTCAGTCATTTGTATTTACAGCTGGATTCCCATGAAGCAGCAGTCAGATCATAATAATCATAATCGACTCGTCAGAGGCTCGCTGAGGGAAACCAACCTGCAGCTTCGTCCACCTCATGAAATTATATGGTTTGAGTGACACGTTTCCTTCCAATGCCGTGAAATTTGTTCAAATCTGTCGGGTGTGTTACCCTGTTAGCTCGTAAAAAAGGCGGCACACACACAAGGACGGCGCCGTCCAGCACTCACACAACACAAAAATCTGTTCAGTGCTGGAACTGGATGCAGTCATGTTACAAATACGAGCAGAATATTACAGATTTAGATTTAAGTTCAAGTGTTTTTCTGACTCAATGGTGACGTTATAGGAGGACCGATGCTCTCTAAGGTGGCACATTAAAAACAAACACACTGGAAACTGGATCAGTTGTACAGAAAGCAAAGTGAAAGAAGGTCGTCCATCAAAGTTCAGTTCACTGAAGATAAATCAGCTCATTGGAGAGCATTAGGGTCTGTTTCACATGCATGAGCTTCAAATGGGATTTAAACTAATACAGAATAGAGCTGCATGCCACATTTTAGGGGCTCATACGTTGTCTCTCTTACTCATTTCCAACACTGCATATTTTTATTTGTTGACCTTATTGGAGCACGATTCATAGTTTTTAGTTGTCTCATGCTGGTGCAGCCATTAGGCTCTTCTGTCCCTTCAGGCCAACTTTCCTCTCAGTGGCTACACCAAACCGGAAATCAGCGCTAGGTGGGCGGGGCTTGTGTGCCTGAGAGGAAATCCATTCTCTGTGACATCATGAAGAGCTGCGAGAAGAAAAAACTGTGGGAAAAAAGAGCAGCATGAAGCCTGCAGTTTTGCCACACATTTTTATCATTTATATTTTATTATTATTTGTACTTATTCTATTTCACATTTAAAATCCTGCAATGATTAATATCAACATCCACCCCTGTAACTGTATGCATACATATAGAAAGTAATAATGATTCCCTCTTTATGCTGTGTTTGAAGCAGCTTAATAACAATACAAAACTGCTCATTTATAAGAACTCAGATATTCTTTTCAAACCAAAACTATGAAAGTTCTCAGTCACAATTAAGGATCTGAACCTTAAGTGACAGCAGACTATGAAGAGGTCAAAGGTTGTCAGTGACTTCCTCTCACCAGCTAATTAAGAGAGAACATGAAATGTGAGTTCATCCACTGACGATGACAGGATGACTCATTCGCTGAATTCTTGTTGTGTTATTTGTTTATTTGTAAACTTTATCTGAATAATAGTTCACTGTAAACCTTCTTCTTCTGTGTGTTTTATTTTTAAAAGTCACAATTACAAAATTGGGAAATTTGTTCTTTTATTCAAATTTTTTTATCCTCCCGTCAGTCTCAGGTGAGATGTTCTGTGCTCCCATCTCAGCTTTGAAGTTTGTCTTATTGTGTTTTACATCCGGAGTTTGTTCTGTCTGCCCCGCCTCCACCTGTCCACCTGTCCACCTGTCCCCTACGTATCCTGGCTTTCCCTCTGCTCAGTTCAATCCAGTTTTATTATAAAGCACCAAATCACAGTGATTGCCTGAAGGCTCAGTCTCCCATCAGTTTGTCGTCTTGCTCTCCTCGTCTCTGGGTTCCCTGAATGAAGCTTTTGTTTGTATCAGCACTGCAGATGAATTTTTATCAGCTGCTTTTTGTTGCTTTTTGTTTTTTCCATATCAAGTTCAGTAGAACTGATACTCGAGCACCAACATGCAAACGCTCCCTTCAAATTCCACTTCTTTCATTATGATCTTGAAGCATTGTGACATGCTGTTTCTAATTTGAGGGCATTCATTTTTTTGTGTGTTTGTGTGATTAAGCAGAGTCATTTTTTCCCTGCAGTCATTTTTGTCAGTAGGAAATCTTTTTGTATCTTTGTGATTATTTTCTTATCTTGTTTCCCTTTTATGGACTTTTTTTTTTTTAGTCTCTCTTTGTGGTCAGTTTGCATTTCTTCACATTCATGTGTTTTTTTTGTCATTTTGTATCTGTTTGATTATAGATGACTTCAGATCGGCCGTCTGGCTCATGAAGCTCTGGTGTGGGGTAGAATTAGACAGCAAATTCATTTCTGTATTATTTACGTGTGGGTCACTAAAAACTAAATGCATAAAATCACATGTCAGGAAGCTAATTTGGTGTGAAATGAAATGGGTTAATGCACTTATACAACATTATAGTGACAGGTTAATCACTGTTGACTCACATCCTGTTTCATTTTATTCTGCAGAGCAAAGCAGGCGATTCAAAGAAGCCTTGGATAATAAGCTTTGGGGCTTATGCTTATTTTTAATACCATAAATCCTACAAAGGTATGGTAGCAGTAAATTTCACTGTACGTATTTTGGAGAATATTTAGTGGAGCTTTGTTGTCACCGCCCACAATTAGCTCATTTTCTTCCACATAAAATTTTCTCCATCTGAGATGCTTTTGTCAAAATATAGAGTCGTATTTGACTGTTATCATCAGAAGGTACAGTCCACATTCTGCAGCCTGAATCAGAGGAACCTGCAGCAGATTGGGACAGAGTGGAAACTTCTTTTGTTCTCCAAGAACACTCTGTAATTTCAATTATGTGACACGTTTTATCTCAAATGAATGTGTTCTATATGAAGAAAGAAGGAATTATGAGCTTACAAAAGACCCTATAATGTTAGGAATCATAGCCAATAATGTATGCTGTGTGGAAAAGATACAGGACCAGTCACCAAGCCACATTCAGTACCTGCAGCAGGTGCAGAACGACACCTGCCTACCCAGCATACCTGACCTTAAACACAGAGTTGGGATTAAGGAACATAACGAAATAACTGACTGCATGTAGTTTACTGTGTGTGAGGAGATTAAGGGTCCGAGTTTAGCCATTGGTTTGTTAATTATTTTCTCACTTGGAGGGAAATTAGCAGCAGCTAATCCACTGTTGGCATTGTTCAGAAGTGGAAGTAATTAATTTGAACAATATTGTTTCCTGTACTTACAAAAAAACACTCTTAGAGATCGAATGTGGTTTCTTAGGTCTATTCAATTCAATTCAGTTTTATTTATATAGCTCAAAATCACAACAAACAGTCGCCTCAAGGCGCTTTGTATTATAAGTTAAAGACCCTCCAATAATACAGAGAAAACCCAACAGTCTAAACGACCCCCTATGAGCAGCACTTGGTGACAGTGGGAAGGAAAAACTCCCTTTAACAGGAAGAAACCTCCAGCAGAACCAGGCTCAGGGAGGGGGGGTCATCTGCTGAGGGGGGAGAGAGACAGAGATTAATAATAACTAATGATTAAATGCAGAGTGCAGTATAAACAAAGTAAAAAGAGGTGAATGAAAAGAAACAGTGCATTATGGGAACCCCCCAGCAGCCTAGGCCTGTAGCAGCATAACTAAGGGAGGGTTCAGGGTCACCTGATCCAGCCCTAACTATAAGCTTGATCATGGGGTGGCTGTGGCTCAGGAGGTAGAGCAGGTCTCCTACTATTTGGAAGGTTGGCAGTTCGATTCCTGGCTGCTCCAGGCTGCATACCAAAGTATCCTTGGGCAAGATACTGAACTCCAAGCTGCTCTCTGATGCAAGCGTCAGAGTGTGAATGTCAGACAGTAAAAGCACTTTGCTTACGTACATACAGATGGAAGTGCTTGTATGAATGGATGAATGCAAACATGTTGTGTAAGCACTTTGAGTGCTCAGTCAGAGTAGAAAAGCACTAAATAAGAATTAGTCCATTTATCATAAAGGGAAGTTTTAAGCCTAATCTTAAAAAACTCCTTGTCATCACTGGATCCAGTTGGAAGAATCCCCCTGATCTCTGCTCTGCTCCTCCCTGTTACTTGGGCTTTCATGCTTCCTGTTTATAAATAAAAGGTTGGTTTGTTGTCTCTGAGTCCTGCGATTGGGTCATTCCGGCCCAATCTTGACCACATATTTGACAAAGAAAAAGGAGAAATCCCCTTTAATTAAGATTTCTTTCAGACTGCCCTTCCTGGCACACCCATCCAGTTCTGGTGTGAGGAACGTTGATAAAAATGTGATAATAAAAGCAAAAAATTAAATGCATAAGAAAGCAGCTGTGAACTTACACTGCACAAGCACAACAGTGCTTTGGTTACATGTTGGTACAAAATAAGCTACACTCTGGTAGGAGACCTGTTTACCTCTCAGTTCTTGTACTGAGACAGGAACGGCTTAAAAATGAGAACTCTATGATTTTTGAGGCAGTCGATACAAAAGCTTAGCTGGCCTCGCTGCTTACATCAGCCAAAATAAAAACTTGCCTGTTGTGGCTTCATGAAATTACCTGCTTGTAGTGTTTAAGATAGATAATTTTAAGTTTTCATGTATCTGAGCTTTCAGCAGATTAGGCTGAACATCAAACCTCCACGTCCTCAACATCATGCTTTCAAAGCTTTTTCAAAACAAACACCTGCGAACTTACTTTTGTATCAGTGTACCAGTTTTTGTTAATTTCTTATGAATTTGTTTTGAACTGAATTAACAAAAGTTTTGTTTATTATTCGTCAATTTTGTGTTTTGTTGCATTTGTGTGTTAATCACTTGATCAGTGGCCCTGCATTAACCATGCTGTATAAATATGATGCCTTTATAAAAACAGTAACCATTCTAAATGTTATTTAGTAACAGTAACAGTAGTGACAGAATTTTCTTCTCTGTATTGGCCAAAACAAAAGTATTTTGCTCAAAATGGGACGTCTTTCTTTCAAAATGCCCTCAGGGTGACCTTTCTGGGTCTAAAAGGCAGCACAGAATGTTTTGAGGCTGCACTCCTGCCTCAAACCTCTGTCTGCTGCACAGATTTGACATCATTTATTTATTTCACCCGACTGGGAGTTTTAATTTTCTTTGGCCCAAAGCTCGAGTGATTCAGGTCGCGCTGTCCGTCACAGTCTGTCCTCGTGATGAGGCCATGTGTGCAACAGTCAGGCTGCACAGACTCAGTTTGCAGGTTGAATTCTCCCTTTTTTTTATGGGAAATAATTCAGCAGATAAGAAGTGATGCAGTATTTATGCACAAGAATACTCACACACCCTCCTCCTCTCTTTTTAGTGCGACGCATGACAGACTCATGAATGAAGGCGAGTGCTTTGGCGTGTTGTCTCTGTGTGCCAGGGGAGAGCTGCATATGTGTGAGTAAAGTATGTCCTCGTGCTGGAATCGCATGTTTTGCCAGACTCCACGGTCAGTAATCCCTCCTTTTTTTGCCAATATTTCCACTCTATCTGGTTTCATCAGGCAGGGATTACACAAGATTAGACAACCTCCCAGAAGCTGACATGCATTCATTCATTAAAAACCCAAATGGCATTGCTCACACAGCTCCAATTCAACCAAAATGCACCAATTAAAACGCAGCCACTGGGACACATCGCTGTAAAAAAATGTCTGTAAAATTATTCATGTCACATGTGGCTGTTTTGCTGCATTCTGCATTCTGCAATTATGTAACATGGTGGTGAGGACAGCATGGGGTCCTGATGTCACAGGGATGGGGGGGCGGGATTCAAGTTGGAGTTTAGCTACCTTCACTCGCCCTTTACCTCAGAGCTGCAGGCAGAGAGTCTGCAGGGCTTCATCCCCCGGCTGCCTGCAGCTCTGCAGACTGAACAAATAAGGTTGGGGGGGGGGTGACTGAATGACTTCACAGTGGGCAAAAACAACATGAAAAATTAGATTTTATGTGGTGGCAGAGTGACAGTCAAACTGGGCTCAGTCAGGTTATTTGATTTTTTCTCGCTAAGCCAGGCGCTCATTGTGCTCGAGGCATCTGGCATTTAAAGTAAGGTCTGTCTGTCCCACCACGTCACAGGCTCGGAGACTAAAAGAGCATTTTTCAGTCTGTCTCCAACATATGCTCCAGTTTCCTCCAATGATTAATAATAACCTTGAATTCTAACAGGACTGTTATTAATGGAAACTGAACAGCTTTTACAGAGACTGTACATAAATGATGCCCACCATGACGCAACCCTTCGGTTTGTCCTCTCCTGTTTTGAAGTCTCGCTCTGAGCGTCTTCCTGTCACCAGGTTAATTGTTTGAAACCAAGCATTTCAACCAAGCGATGGATCTGAAGGAGGAAGCGTGCACTCTCACTCACACTGTATCAAATACAACTTCAACAATAATAAATATCATTCCCCCTCACTAATGGTTAAAAGACAAACCTACAAAAACCAAATGAAGCTCCTCTCAGGACATTTTAAAGTGTAAAAGTGTTGGATGAGCCCTCAGTCTCACACTGGCTTCCCCTCAGTATTCATCAGTACTGTGAGAACCCCAACTCTCAACATACACTAGTCAAAAACAGAAATGCAAGTTTATGTTTAAATAGATTTCATACACCATCACTACACGTCTACACAAGGTGCTTAATACTGCACATGGACTGCATGAGTGCAGCCTGCAGCTGTGCATGATTGTTGGTTCTACATAACCACAGGAGAAGGATCGCGACTAAATGCTGGTCAAGGATGTCTCTGGATGTGGTCCTGACCCAGAGAGGCCTGGGCTTCTTTGGCAGTGTGGTGGTGGGCATCATCCTGCAGAAACAGCTGCAGGCCAAGGTGCTGCCACATGGATGCTACAAGTACAGGGTGGAGAGCTGCATCATCTCTAATTTTTTTTTGCTGTATGCCGAAGGACCCCTGCTGGGTTTGTTTTTTGAAGAAAAGCCTTTTGTTGTGTAGCTCAGGAGGTATGTCCACGTTTTTTCTTACACCGTTTTCTAAGTGCTGTCCTGGTCAGAAGGTAACACTTTATTTTAGAAACAAATACCTGAAGAGCAGTGTGTGTGTCTGATGTGGGTTCACAGAGATGAAATAATGTCCTTGTGATTGCAGTTTAATCAACACGAATGGGTAAACTACAGTGAGGGAGCTAGCAGTGATAGCAGGTCTCAGTGAACTTGCTTTTTAAAAGGAAACATGCTTTTATGTAAATGTTAAATGTAGTCAAAAAAGAAGAATAACGCTGATTTTCCTCCTCCACGTCCTGCATTAAACATTATGTTGCAGTTACTGTGACACATTAAACATCATGTATAATACTCAAAAGACAAAAGCTATGGTAATGTAAAAGTTCCTAGTGGCAGACTAAGGAGTATCAGATGAATTACAATGCAGAAAAGAAGAAGTCATCCTCCTGCTGTGCTTCGTCCTGCAGGTGCTGACCAGAGTATAAACTACACCTGAGCACACTGCCACGCATCCATACAAGATCAAACTGAATATGCTGATTACTACAGTGTATTTGATTATGTTTCTGTGAAAATAAATACATTCATCATTTATTCTTCTCTCCATTGTCTAGTCACAGTGTTTGAGCCAGGACTGTGAGAAGAGCCACAGCTACAACTATATGTCACAAAATGCAGAAAAGAAAATGGGATTCAGGTCCAAATTAAAATAATTATAAGCAGCAGGATGTTCTTGTGTCACTGCGTCATTCCTTGAAATTCTTGACAAAAGGTTGGGAAGGACCGACTGCAATCAAGTACACACGTTCTTCTTCACAATGTAGCAGAACACAACAATCCACCTGAAATGTCACTTTGTAACAACGACTGACGCAAGAGGCAACTTGTGCACAGTATTGTTACTATACAAGTAAATACTCATTTAAGTATTCATTATTTTTAATATTTCCTATATTGTAGTTCAATACAAAAGACAGTACATTAAACTTCTGGGATTATGTAGTAGTAAATCATGAAGTCATCACAGTCTTGTGTGGGGTTGGTGTGTGGAGGTCGGGTCAGAGCCTGCAGGTGTGCTCTGGCTCACTGATGAAGGTCCCACTAACTTTAAATGAGATGGCGTATCGCTGCAGGATGCTCTGGTAGTCCTGCTGGTTCGGTGTTTCCTTGGATTTGCCAAAAATAAAATAATAAAAATAAATAAGGCAAAGGCTCCGTACACCATCACAGCTCCCACGTGCTGCAGAGCCAAATCTGCTAGTTTTCCGCAGCAGTGAACAAGTCAACTTTCACACGCACTCCTTCATTCAGCCACTGCATCGCTGTCTTTGTTTGTCACTGATCACAGTGGATTACATCAGCCTGCAGAACCTGCGACTGCTGATGTGTGTGAGTCCGATAACTGCCGATTCAGATTAATCTGAGCTGCTGTTAGTTGTTGATTCCTGCGGTGTTTTGGATCATTATGGTGCCACTAAACGAGTGGCTGTCAAACATCACTGGTGAGAGTGTAACCACTACCACAAACAACCAAAATATGAGACAAAACAAAGTTGAATGAACATGATTTTTCTCGTGTTTTCTTACTGGCTGATTAAAAGCTGAGAGGTTGACCTTCTGAGGTGGAGCATGCCAGAACAAGTTTCTGAGCGCATGTTAGATGGGACGATATTGTAGCCGTGCTGGTTAACGTCAGCCAGTGAAACAGTGAAGCTCACTCACAACAATGAGATCTGTGGCAAAGTACACACTGGATTTTATTGTAAAGGTAAAAAAAATACAGTATCAGCTGCTTTGCCTTTTAATAACAATAAATGAATACACAGAATTTTATGGTACACAACCTTTACATATCCATATCCTTTACATCAGAGGTGTCAAACATAAGGCCTGGGGGCCAGAATCGGCCCCACAAAGACTCAGATCCAGCCCGCTGGACTGCTTCAAAAAATGTGGAGCACTTAAAATTTGGACTTAACTGCACTTTCAAAAGTTTTACAGCTTTTCCCCCTGACAAAGAAATCTCATTGGTCCGTGGCCATTCATACCACACCAAAGTGATTACGTGATAGATAATAAAACGTCCTGTTTTTTCACTACAAAAGCATTTTTTTACAATTTCTTCACAGCAAAAAATTAATTTAAAAAAGGACATTTTCTGTTATTTAACAAAATCTAATTTCTATAATTACAGGACCGTGTGGACAGTGAGCTATCAGAACTTCTTCTGTAATTTTACACATTTCTTACAATTTAAGCTCAAAGAGTTGTGCTGACAGATTTCTGTATAAAAAAAATACTGTTGTAATTGCACTTTTTCTTATATTACAATTTCTCCTGGATTCAATGTGCAGTTAAACTTCTGTACAGAAAGGGACGTTTCTCTGGTCTGACTGCTTTACTGTACATGGTGCCTCAGTGGTTTTCACTGTTGTCTCACAGCAAGAGTGTTTGAACTTATGAGAGCTTCTCTGCAGTTTGCATGTTTTCTCAGTGCTTCATGGGTTTGTGCTGCTTTTCTGCTGCAATTAAGAAACATTATTCCTTCATATCTCGAACAAGGACTCTGATTTCTAAAGAGCTCAGCTTCCTTGTTCTGTCTCACAGTACAAATAGCTGTTCAGGTTTTGTGTGTGTGTGTGTGTGTGTGTGTGTGTGGGAGGGGTCTTGACTATTATGTATCAGATATAAATGTAACAACCTGGGCTTTGTGACAGGAAGGTCAGAATAAATTTAAATCCCCTTTGAAGGTAAAAAATGTGAGCATTGCAATATTTTCTCCAAAAAAAAGAAGGACACGCTGAGCTTTGTATTTACTACAGGTTAAAGTTCAAAGTCAGATCCAGCTAATGATTGCATGAAAAGGAAGACACAGCAAAGAAATATTTATGAATTGTGGAAAATGAATGAAACGTGTGTTGCAGCATGTATCAGCATTCACATCATAATGAAACTGTTTGGAGTTCTTCCTTTTGTTATAGCAGGGAATTTAACATCAAAACACCAAACACCACCCAGCTCATCACTCTGACAGCATCCGAGCACACAGGAGAGAGTTTGCCCTTTAGGTATGGCGCCCCCATCAGGCTGATCGGTGTTACTGAATAAACTCTAAATTCAGATCTTCTCACCAACCTGCTCTGTGTATATGGTACAGTTATTAATTCATGAAATAGGAAATGCTTTATTCATATTTCCATGACCTGTTCACAAAGATTATCTGAAGACTGAGGACTTCATGTGAAACACTATAATTTGTGCAGTTTGCCTACACTTACACAATAATTATCCATGAGTGAAAAAGTTAAAAAGAAATCTGGTTTAAAACCAAATACTGTCAGACTGTTGCACAGAGTGCTGCTGCAGGGTCAGAGCATTTGACTCACTCACGTATATAAAGTCATCTGCACACGAATAAATAAACAAATAAATAAAATGTTATTGCTTAAAAGCCTTGCTTTTTCTCTGAACCTTTGCCATTAGCACTGGCAGTACATCATATTTTGACCCACAGCTTTAATACATGAGAGCAGTCGATGCTGCAGATGAAGCAGAACAGCAGCAAAGATTTATTCACAGGTCCACGGCAGCCTGGAGCGAACAGGTCACACATGTGAGGTCCGAACATTAGCTGGCTGCACGTTGATTTTAAAGTTCTTATTTTGAAACCTCAAAACCATCTGGACATGTTTCCATTCAGCTTCTGCAGCCATTCAGAAAAACAGAGGCAGCTCTTGGACTATACTGGGCTAAAACCAGCAGTTTTTGCTCTGTGGTAACACTTTGATCCTTTAAGTTCAACTTTCTTCTGATTGCTGCACCTTGAAACACAAAGATTTAAACAGCAGGTAATCAGGATGCTGTTCATACAGAGGCTGAAACCTGAAACAGAGTGTTTAGAGCTGCAGTCTGAAGCCTCAGCCTTTGGCTCACAGCGATGACTTGTACATATGCTGACTCATTATTTCAAACTTGCCATGTTTAATATGAACCTCATTATCACAGTATATAAGTGGCACAAAATATAGAAAATGAATCTACTTTAAACGGTCTTTCATTGTCTTATATAACCATCCTCTTGAAAGACTTGCTTTCAGGAGGATGTTGTGCATTTCTGATGCTAGAAATGGGAAAGTAGCAATATTTACTTTCACTGTAGTGAATACCATCAAACAGAGGAGGTTCCTTTGTACAGTTTTATTTTCTTCATTTGGGTCCAAAAAATCTTAAATAACCTCATATTGTAATGTAAGCCTGGCAGTTTATATATTTTTTTTTGCCTGTCATGTCTGGCAGATCTTGCAAACAGAACTGTGATCTGAATGCATTGTTGTGCCAAACATATTTGCTATTTCAAGATGAGCTCTACAGGTTCTCTATAGGCTCCTCTTGTTACTGTGTAACCCTTTATTTTATTTGAATTATTTTTAACATGCTATTTATCAAATTGTGCCAGAAATGACAGGCTTAAGAAATAGAAAAGAGAAAAGAAAGAAAAGAGAAAGGGAAAGAGGAAGAAGAAGAAAGGGAAAAAAAGGAGAGAAAATAGAAAAAAGAAACAGGAAAGAGTGCAAGTAAGTAAACCAAATAGTTAGCCACTTGTTAAACTTAAGATATTGACAATATCTGCAAAATTAAAGATTGTGTGGGGAAAAATAAATAAATAAATAAATAAAAATAAAAGAAGAATAGTTATACAAACCAACCATTTTGTGTTATTATGTGGGTGCATGTGTTTGTGTCATGAAATGTACTTACCAATGAAGGCAGGTTATATATTGATTGCACAATCATTGGGGCAGCAGGGTGGTGTGGTGGTTAGCACCGTCACCTCACAGCAATAAGGCCCTGAGCTCAAAGACCACCATGTTCTCCCCACCCCCACCTCAGTCCCCCCCAGACTCAGCCCAGCAGTCCAAAGACAGCGTGTTAGGTTAACTGGTGATTCTAAACTGGCCTTAAGTGAGTGTGAATTCTTGTTGTCTGTCTCTATGTGTGTTAGCCCCGCAACTGGCAACTGTATCCTGCCTCCCACCCTGTGACGACCCCGCCACCCCCCAATACCCCCCCAGAACCCTGAAGAGGATAAGAGGAAGACAATGGATGTCCTTGGAATTACTCTGGAACCCCTAGAGATGACTGTTGGGAGAAGGATGCTGCACAAACTGCTCAAAATAAGGGACAATACAACGCACCCCTGCACAATCTACCGAGCAAACAGAGGAGTGTGTTCAGTTAGAGGTTTTTGCAGCTGCGTTGTAATAAAGACAGTTACAGGAAATCATTCCTGCCCACTGCAATAACTTTATATAATGGCTCATCCCTGTCCCAACAAAGAGGTTCACATACCTATTACAAAATGGGCCCACTGCACATTGTATAGTTTCTACGGATGTGATTGTGTGTACATGTGCATATTTGTACATTTTTTCTATTGTATTTTTATCTGTGTTTTTATTACGTGTAGTACAGCTGCTGCAATACAGAAATTTCCCCTTTGGGGATGAATAAAGTATTCTATCTATCTATCTATCTATCTATCTATCTATCTATCTATCTATCTATCTATCTATCTATCTATCTATCTATCTATCTATCTATCTATCTATCTATCTATCTATCTATCTATCTATCTATCTATCTATCTATCTATCTATCTATCTATCTATCGTGTTTGAAAAGTTGTTTACAAACAAATGAATACCAATCATAGCCCAGAAACAGCTTTTACTTAAGTCATCAATGACCTGAAGATCAGTAGTTGCTCACAGAGCGTTTCAGGCTCAGTCCTGCTTGATCTCGATGCTGTTTTGACACTGATGATTATGACATTTCAGTTCAGAGTCTTCGTGATTCAACTGGTTTAACAGGTCAGGTTCTTGATTGGACTGTGGGAGGAAGCCTCATCATACCTGAAGGGCAGAAGTTTTTATTTTTTAATTGGCAGTTTTAGATCTGCACAAATAAAAATTCAATCAGGGGTTCCTCAGGGCTCCGTCCTTGGTCCATTACTCTTTAACCTTTACATTGGTACTTTTATAAAGAACCATAATATATCCTACCATTCTTATGCACCCAGTTGTACTGATCATTTTCCTCTGATGATCTAACCTCCGTTTACAAACTAATACACTGCACTGATGACATTAATTGCTGGATGTCAGAAATATTAGTTGTTGGTCCAAAAGGTCAGAGACAGAAAATTTCTTCATATTTATCATTCCTGTGCCTGAAACACAGCCAGCAAACCAATTACTTTTAAAATAATGTTATTAGTTCACAAAGCTCTCAGTGGTACATGTCTGACTTGCTCCCTGTTTATAACCCAATCAGACCTCTCAGGTCATCAGGTGCAGATGTCTGAAATGTTCATAGAATCAGATGCAGGTACGCTGAGGGTGCTTTCAGGTACTGTGCTCCTGTTCTCTGAAACGAGCTGAAACGAGCTGCCTGCTGACCATCGATCACATCTGTGCTGACAAAATGGACTCTCAATCTTTGTGTGTGTGAGTGTGCGTGTGTGTGTGTGTGTGTGTGTGTGTGTGTGTGTGTGTGTGTGTGTGTGTGTGTGTGTGTGTGTGTGTGTGTGTGTGTGTGTGTGTGTGTGTTATTTGCCGTTTTTCACTGCTGTAAGTCAAACCTACACAGATTTGTATCTTCTATACTGAAGCACTGATAGTAAAATATGCTGTATAAATAAAATTGACACTGTCTTCACTGCTGTTGCTTCTATTTGGTCACAGGAAGCTTAAATAAAAGCTTTTAGATAGATAGATAGATAGATAGATAGATAGATAGATAGATAGATAGATAGATAGATAGATAGATAGATAGATAGATAGATAGATAGATAGATAGATAGATAGATAGATAGATAGATAGATAGATAGATAGTACAGGCAACGAAATGCAGTTTGCATCCATCCAGAAGTGCTTTAGCAAAACTGTAAGTATAGATATAATGTGTACACGGTATACAAAACTGTTGTGAATGCACCATGACTACAAGTATATACAAGCTATAATTGTGGTGAATGTACAGGCTGTGAACAGGATTATGCATGTTACATATGTTACAGATTAATATAAGTATGTGCCAGTTGTTCAGTTATGGATGGCTGAGAGTGGTTGTGTGTGTGCGTGTGTGCGTCCGTGCGTATGCTCAGTCCATGATTGTTTATGTGGTTCAGATGTCAGGAAGCATAGTTCAGGAGTGTTACAGCTGTGGGGATGAAGCTGTTCCGGTACCTGGTGGTCCTTGTCCAGAGGCTCCTATAGCGCCTCCCAGAGGGCAGGAGGGTGAAGAGTCCGTGTGCTGGGTGACTGGAGTCTTTGATGATTTTTTTAGCCCTTTTCAGACACCGCTTCCTGTAGATGTCCTCTATGGCAGGAAGTGGTGCTCCGGTGATGCGCTGGGCGGTTTTCACCACCCTCTGCAACGCCTTCCGGTCTGAGGCAGAGCAGTTCCCGTACCAGACTGTGATACAGTTGGTCAGGATGCTCTCAGTGGTACAGCAGTAGAAGTTCACCAGGATGTCTGGGGACAGATGGTTCTTCCTCAAAGTCCTCAGGAAGAAGAGGCGCTGGTGAGCCTTCTTGACCAGCTTGGAACAGCTGGTTGTCCAGGTAAGCTCCTCGGAGATGTGGACCGTGGTGTCGTCTGTGAACTTAAAAATGATGTTGGAATCGTCAACAGGTCTGCAGTCGTGGGTGAGGAGGGAGTAGAGGAAGGGACTCATCACACAGCCTTGTGGTACGCCGGTGTTTATGGTGATGGTGGATGAGCAGCGGTTATCCAGCCGGACATGTTGGGGCTGGCTGGTTAGGAAGTCCAGTAACCATTTGCACATGAGGGAACTGATACCTAGGTCTGTGAGTTTTGTAATGAGTTTTGAGGGGATGACTGTGTTGAATGCTGAGCTGAAGTCTATAAACAGCATTCTAGCATAGGTGTTTTTATTGTGCAGGTGTGAGAAGAAAAGTGTGCAGTGCTATGGAGACTGCATCCTCTGTGCTCCTGTTCTGATGGTACGCAAATTGGTGGGGCTCCAGGGTGGAAGGGAGACAAGATTTGAGATGTGCTAGGACCAGCCGCTCGAATATCATTAATATTTTACAGTATTTACTTAATTTCATTATCCTTAATAAGTATCTTTCCTCACAGTGTAAAGTTCAGTTCATCAAGCACACAGGAAATTCAAAGCCTTGATGCTTCATTCACCTTCATCACCAGTCTTAGGATAAGTTGATCCAGATAACGGAAACATACCCTGAATATGATGAACTTGCTTCATAGTGTAGGACCCTGGTCTGAGGATAATGCTCTTGTAAACATGCAGTGTTTGACATGTTACAGGTGGGATGTTGGATGTAAGGCACTGGTTTGGACCCTTGATATCGGTCCTCTCTTGCAGCCCAGCTCAGTGATGTTTCTGACATCTCCAAGTCTGTGGGGTCTCTTCAAAGATGTTATGTAGCCTGAGCTGCAGAGGGACTCTCACAGCCCCAAGTTTTGATTTCAGGGTTTTGTGTTTCTTGTAGTTTCCAAATATTTATTTTCAAGTACTCTATTTCATAGTTTTGCTTCTGATTTTTCAGTCATTCTGTAGTATTTTAGTTTTAGTCACTGTTGGCACTTACAGAGTTTTAGTTCCCTCAGTTTTTCCCTCTATTTCATCCTCTGGTGTTATCCTCTCTGTAAAGGTCGTGTTTCTGTATTTCCTTGTTTGTTGTTGCTAATCGCTTCCTTTTCTCCTGTGCTTTGCATTTAGTTTTGCTTCCTCCCCTGTCCCCAACTACCTCAGTGTCTCTTTAACTTCTTGTCTCCACTTCCCTGATTATTCTCATGTGTATAAATAGTCCAGCCCTTCCCCTCTCTCCTTCTCATAGGATCCCTTAACCTCCATTGTGTGTTTGGAGAATCTTTAAGAAGTTTGTTGGAATTAATTTGCCTTTAGTTGAATGGATTTTACATTTACTCTTTATATCAATCTTAATAAAGTGTCCTGTGTTGCTCCTGCCGGTTACTGAGCACATCATGACAAGCACAGCCCGACACCTGCCTCTGCTGTGATGAAGGGTGAACTTTGCTGTTTTGGAACAAGTTTAAGTTTTTCTTCCAGTATTTGTCTTAATTTTGATTCATCTTCCTGTACCTGCCACAGAGAAACAGCCACAGGACAAAATGCTGCCAGTATGCTGTTTGTGTGTAAACTTAGCACAAAAGTAGATAAATTTATGTTTGGGTGATTATTTTTCTGTTGTAATAATCATGCTCAGGTCACTTGACCTTCTCTCAGGAATCTTTTACAAATGTGAAGCTGATTCAGAACAATGTGAAAGCTTGATGATCAGGATGAGTGCACCACATGCCATCTGAAGGCCAGGTGAAGAAACTGGGGCACTTGTGGCTGTGAATGCATCATCACTATGAAAGAATGAACCAATATCTTAGTCGCGGTACATTACCCTGCTGGAAGCATATGCTGGTAAACTGTGGCCATAAAAGGATGGACATGCTCTACAACAATAAAAAAAAGGGAGCTGTGCCCTGCAAACTGTGATTGAGTGCAGTGATGGGGATCTAAAGTGTTCAGAAACAAATATTCCCCACATCACAATCAGCAGTCTGCTGTCAAACCTACCATCTGCAGCCCCAGCAGAATGGAAATTTATCATACTCGTCTTTTAAAGTCCATTTTTATTTGGCCTCTGCCCACTGCAGACTCAGACTTCCATTTCTGGCTATAAAGAGTCGAACCTGAACCCAACCAGGCTGTCCTTCACAAGAGGTGGTGTTTTGGATTGAGATGCCCCCCGTGTCGTTACAGTGGGGGAAATAATTATTTGATGACCTGCTGAATTTGTAAGTTTGCTCACTTACATAGAAATAAACAGTCTCTAATTTTGTGGTAGTTTCATTTTAATGGAGAGAAACAGACAAAAATCCAGAAAATACTTTACATAAAAGTTATAAATTGATTTGCATATCATATGAGAGGGAGAAAGACTGGCGACCAAACGGACCCTGAACCCTCCCTTAGTTATGCTGCTATAGGCCTAGGCTGCTGGGGGGTTCTCATGATGCACTAGATGTTTCTTTTCATTTACCTCGTTTTACTCTGTTTATACTTCACTCTGCATTTAATCATTAGTTATTATTAATCTCTGGCTCTCTTCCACAGCATGTTTTTTGTCCTGTCTCTCTCCCCTCAGCCCCCCCTCACAGCAGATGACCCCCCCTCCCTGAGCCTGGTTCTGCTGGAGGTTTCTTCCTGTTAAAGGGAGTTTTTCCTTCCCACTGTCACCAAGTGCTGCTCATAGGGGGTCGTTTTGACTGTTGGGTTTTCTCTGTATTATTGTAGGGTCTTTACCTTATAATATAAAGCGCCTTGAGGGGACGGTTTGTTGTGATTTGGCGCTATATAAATAAAATTGAACTGAACTGAATTTAATTGAACATAGTAGTGGCGGGTAAGCAGAAATAAAGCCACAGTGATGTAAGTTGCAATACCAAATTATATCAACACCTGGTGACAGTGGTCCCCGTGGTAACACTTGGGCATTGAGCCCCAAGCTGGGAGAATGGCTCCAGGAACGACAAGGGCGCAGTCCTGGGAACAGCTAAGATACTGCGCAGGACCCTCAGGCTCCCAGGCCTCTGGTAGAGGACCCGAGCTTGGAGGACAAAGACCGCCCGCAGGGCGAGCTGGGAATTCGTTTTATTTAGTCAGCAGGGAGTGCTCATCATTATTATTCAGGCTACTCATCTGTTCCAGCTTCAGTCTCTAACAGGTTTGAATTTGCCACGCGTGTTTTCAAATCACAGTGACGCAGAAGATATTCACACCTTCATTTCAACAACGAGCGCCGGTCTTGTAAGAAATTCTGTTCCCCCGTGAAAATGTGTTCCCCCTGTGTCGGGAGCGCGCACTGCAGCCACAGAGGCGGATCCGACAGTCTAACAGCCTTTTCTGATTGATTTCTCGGTAAAACGACTCCACAAAATCATGTCAAAGTTGTGACTTTCCCGTCAATCTACAGCGCCTGATAAAAATAGTTTCAAAAACAAAAAACGCTAAAATAAATAACAAATAAATCTGGTCTTCTGTGGGTCTTTTTCTCACAGCTTCGCGTTGTTTTTTAATCGCCGATGCCGAGAGAATCAAAGTGTTTTCCAACTTCTGTCATGTATCATTCAAGATTCAAGATTCAAGAAGTTTATTGTCATGTACACCGCAAAACACTGTGGTTATGCTGAGCAATGAAATTCTTACTTGCGACTGCTTTACAAACAATTGAAATAAGCAACTAAGTTAAAATAAAATTTAAGAACTAGTATATTAGGAAAGTAAAAGTAGAAAATAAAAATAAATAAATAATAAAGCAAGTGCAATATATACAGATATATACAGATGAAAGAAAGGCAGGTAATCACAGTTTGGTAATCAGTCAGTGGTTCAGTAGCCTGATGGCCTGTGGATAGAAACTGTTTTTTAGTCTGGTTGTTCTTGCTTTTACACTCCTGTAACGTCTGCCAGACGGCAGGAGTGTGAACAGTGTGTGCTGTGGGTGGGTACGGTCCTTGATGATGTTGTGTGCCCTCTTTATTACCCGGGTATTATAAGTGTCCTGTAGTGATGAGAAGGCTGCTCCACAGATGAATTGTGCTGTTTTGATGACACGCTGGAGAGCCTTCCTGTCCTGACTAGTGCAGTTTCCATACCACACCGTGATGGAGTTTGTCAGGATGCTCTCCACAGTGCATCTGTAAAAGTTGCTGAGGAGCTTAGGGGATAATCCGAATTTCCTCAGTTTCCTTAAGAAGAAGAGTCTCTGCTGAGCTTTCTTGACAGTCTGTGTTGTGTTGTAGGTCCAGGTGAGGTCTTCACTGATGTGGGTGCCAAGGAATTTGAAAGTCTTCACTCTCTCCACCTGAGTCCCGTTGATGAATAATGGAGCATGCTGGTCTCTTCTCTTCCTCGGGTCAATAATCATCTCCTTAGTCTTCTCTGTATTTAAGGAGAGATTATTTTCCTGGCACCAGGACACCAGCTGGGCCACCTCTTCCCTGTAAGCTGCTTCCACTCCCCCAGTAATCAGCCCAATGACGGTGGTGTCGTCAGCAAACTTGACGATGGAGGTGTTGCTTTGGGAGGGGATGCAGTCGTAGGTGAAGAGGGTGTACAGGAGAGGACTGAGCATCTCTAGCATATGTATTACGTACCTTAAATTATTCCTCTATCAGTCTGTGAAGTATGAGAAGATAGTTCCTCCCTTTTTTCAATTGATAAAAAAACAATGCTTTTAGAAACATCAAAGGGGAACAATATTTCGGCCTGAGGTGCACACCATGTCATTTTTACCCTACGGAACAGTGAATAACCAATCATCTTGAGATTTGGGTTGTTCAGTGTTACCATCACACACAACTATCCTTGAGAATTTGAAAATATCTGCACTTTATTTGCCAAAGTTACACGGGGGGAACCAAATATTTCAGCCATCTGAAATATTCTGTTCCCCCTGCATAACATTCACCAGCATTGTGGATGTTAAATTGAGTAAATGTGGAGACTTTGGCTCTTTCCTTCCCTTAGTCACCTCGTATGAAAGTTTAGGAAAGAAAAATATCAAGCATATTTTTCAAAATTACATTTATTAAGATTTTGAGAAACAAAGAAGATTCAGAGAAACAAACAAACAAGCACACCATTGAAAATACACAAAATTAAAGCGAACATGCAAAGCAAAGAAATCTGTCTACTGTTGTTGGGCTTCCCACACATGTCTGATGGAACCACCTCAGGCACATCTCACACTGTATCTACAAGGGATAAGACATTTTCAACAAATGCTCTCTTTACAATTACAATGCCCCTTCAATTTCTATTCCCACTTATTCCAAGCTTGCATTACACAAGATAAAATTACAGTATGTGTTCTCCATTTAACTTTCCAACACTACACGTTTGAATAATTTTAAAATTTTGTTACCCAGTTCAAGTCCTCGTTTTCCATCTCGCCGCAGAAGTGGCACAAGTCTTCTAAGTCATCTGATAAGTTTAAAAACACAACTATATATAGTTTTTTTCATCTTTTGCATAATCACTTTCAAATCCTTTTGATTCCAAATTTGTCTGTGGAGTTCAGTGACTTGTTTAGAGATGTAAATCTGGCCACTATCTTGTAACTATTAAACAGGATGTGGTAAGCACCAACATAATTTATTCTGGAGGTGTCTATGAGAATGAACCCTTTTGAAACATAATGCTACAAAAGTAGCATTATGAACTTTAATAACAAAAAATAAAATTGTTGTATTATTTATTTGTGGATAAAGAAATACAATTCTGAAAGGCATGTTATTGTTGTCTCTGTTATCAATGTAGTCAGTTTTGGATAAGTCTTCCTGTCCTTGTAGCGACAGCTACAAACAATTATAATCATAATAGCAGCACAAATTTTTAAATAAGAACATTTTTATAGAACAATATTAGATTTCTCACCACTGTTAAGGAGAAGTCTCACAGCAATGTCAAACCTGAGACTGTTGACTGCCTCTCTGGAAACTGGGAAATCCACAGCATCTTTCTGCAAACTGACATGTCAAGGTTTATTTAATGACTTTAAATTGAAGAAAGTAACAAAGTTCATATGTTTCAAAACATATATTGTAATCATAAATTCATATATTGTGTGAAAATATGCACCTTCAATACAAATACTCCACATGATGTGCTGTCCTGTTGTTTGGGATGTTTAACAGTATCACACGTCCACCTTGACACGCAGCATCCCTTCTTTCTCATAAATGCCCTTTTAACATAGGTATATTAAAAAGAATAACATTGACTGAATTTAATGCTTGAGTTAAAGGAACAAAATATCTACCCATACCTTGTGATTTGCAAACATTTCTGGATATCTTGTTTTGACTCCCCCAGTGGATCCAAAAACAAAGACCTTTGTTCCTGTGGGTAGATCACCTAAAAAAGTGTGCAATCAAAAGTCTTCATGTGGTTTTAGTCTATGATATAACTATGATACAAGATTTTAAAATCTAAAAATCTAAAAAGGAGTTCTTACCACTAACGTCCAGTGGTGGTGCCGATTATTAATTCCCAGAATTATGTCATAATCATTTGGGTTCATCTGTGTTGTAAAAAAAACAAAAACAACAACAAAAAATGTATGTTTAGTTATACAAACAATGTACTATGGTTAGAATTTGGTATAGGTACTACTATCAGGTGAAATATATTAAATAAATATCACAGCCATCGACACATCTTAGAGTCGAAACTGTTATTACCACATTGAAAAGTTACACAGAAACACATAGTAGAATGAATAAGATGTACCTTTAATCTGGGACTTTTTCCCTGCCACATTGCTGTCACTGCAGATGAATCTATAAAGGCAGCCTGTCCTGTATTCTGGATGTTGTAATCCTTCACGATGACAGCCAGAAATGCATTAATAGACTGCAAATGAATTTAAGACAAAATGTTAGCAAATTACTATAACAGCTTTGAAATTTTAAAATAATATACTCACTGTACCTCACTCTCCAGTTCCATATCAGGACAAATTTTATTTATGTCTGTGTAAAACAACTTGTACGCATTAACTCTTGCTAGGAGGACATGAACATCTTTTCCCATAAAGGCATCATGCACATCTGATGATGAGGATGGGGTCTTCTTACTGCGGGGTTTGCACTCAAAGCAGAGGCTGCGTGGGCACCGTGTCCTTTTCGGTAGACTGGCCAAAGTGTCGCTGCTTCCTTTTAAATACCATTAAAATGTGGACACTTCGCTGTGATCAGCGTGTTGTGCTGAGCACTGATTTGATGGCGTCATTGTAAACAGAGGCGCGTGCCACTGTATTTACACCTGAATGCCAACAGCACTTTTTCCAGCTCCAATCTGACCGACAACTTTGAAAATACATGACAACCCGCACCATTTTCATTTTAAAGGATGACATGAAAAAGGCAAACTGGTAGATAAAATTACGCATTATTACGCAGAGGAAACACGGTGACCTTAGTGACTTTAACACAAAAGTGAATTGGTGTCGTGATTTGACTGTACTTTCGTATAAAAAAGATAAAATATTGGGTCCATTTGAATAAAAATGTTCCCATTCGGTGTTTCCAGACCAGGAGAGCCCTAAGAAGGAGCTTATCCGTGACTGCCACATCCTCTAAAGGGTGCGTCAAAGGATCCTTTCTGCTCCCACAAAGTGCAGCACAGGTACGTCTGGTGGTAACAAGATAACAAACGTGCATTTGCAACGCACCTGACCGTCACCTGTGCCGAGCAGCGGGTTTCACGAGAGCTGCTCAGCTTTGAATTGCCTTCATTTGTTAGTAAACAGCAGTCTGCGTCCGTAATGCACCGCCGCACCTTCATGAGGTAAATCTGCAGGGGAGCGTTTGGACGCCCGGTTTTATCGTTGAAGTGATACAGCTGGTCATTGGCATGGGTTAGTTTCAGATAGCACTGATTGGGAATAGACTGTATTATATGACGACAGTGTGGGAAAGGAGGAGAGGGGGTGGGAGTGCAGTGGAGCTCCTGGATGTTTGACAGTGATGAGAAGTTGCGGCAGTGGGAAATGGACGGAATGAGACCGGGTTTTAACCAGCGCACGTCTGGCTCTCCGAGTGCGGGCAGTTTACGTCTGACATGAGTTCGGACTGCGAAAGTTACTACACCGAAGAAAACGTGCTCGTGGAGAACTTCACGTGTCCGAAAGCGGACGGTGACCCCATGGCGCTTTACTGCTGCGGGTTCAGTGACTTGAAGTACTGCTGCGATGACCCCAACAGCTTTTTCCCCTACGAGTATGGATACATGTGGTGGTTGAGGTAAGAGGGGGTGAACTCCCCACTTACAGATGATAAATTACATTGATGTAAGCAGGCGAGCTCAGAGCGCAGCGCTGCTGTTCAGCACACGGAGATGTGAAGGCTTCAGCTGAATGCTCGCGGGCGCTGAAAGGCGCATTATTGTGTGTTTCTATCACCGCTTTGTGTTCCAAAGCCAACCTGTTGATGGCATTTTGCGTCTCTTCGCTGGTTAACTCCAATCGTGGTAATTGGCTGTCATAATCAGAGACATACAGACCAGGGGGGAGTTTTGAGGCAGAACACGGATGACCTTTACAATAATTTAATAGCGCAGAAATTCAGAGGCGTATTTCAGTGAATCTTTTAACAGCAGTACAGGAGTGCAGGAGAAAATGTGGAAATTATTCAAGCAAACAAATAATAAAAAGAATAAATGAATGACTCTCAAGCATGCAGACATTACACTGCACACTTAATACTGTAAGAACTCTGAAAGGTCCTTAAGTCTTTAACCTTTATGATCTGCATCTGTTAGGTTATGTGAAATACTGAAAACAAACAATTACATCCATTTTGATTGATATGTGCTTTAATGTACAGCTCAAATCGATTTGATTGAACTTCTGAAACAGTGTTGAGGTTATTTGTTTTGCTCAAGGACCCCACGGTGTTTGATGTGATGCTCTGTGATTCAAAACAAAAAAAAAAACGCCCTCCCAGGTTTATCATATAATTTAGTCATTTCTTTGTGTTAATTGCAATTTGACTCAGAAGCCACAACATGACATGGAGACTGACCTCAGAGCAAAACAGGTGCTTTATGTTAAATGCAGCCAGCCTCAAACAGTAACAGTCATACCCAGTTTCCCGAAGCATTTCCAGCTGTGGACAGCTGGCAGTTCAGCCCATGCCCCACTTAAACAAACTGTCATGTTTGCCTGTATTTCTTTTGTATTTAAGTGTTGGTTCATTTTTTGATGTTGTTATTCATTCTTATTATTATTATTTGCACAGTGACCTCATTGTTTTCTTGCCTTCCTGCAGTTTCTTGCGTGTCTCGTGTTTTAACCTCATGCTGCTGTCTTCCTTCCTTTGTGACGGTCTGTCCTCCCCCTGATTGCTCCACCTGTGCCTCCTTTTGCATCAGCCTCCCTGTGTTTGTGTGCATTTGTCAGGTCATCAGCTGCACTCAGTGCTTCAGCTCTTCAGGTCTCTTGAGTTCTGCTTTGTGTTGTTTGGTTTTGTATGTTTTGGGGCTTTTTTCTTTGACAAGTAAAAGGTGATATCTTTCATTTCAAATCTTCCATCTTTGTTTCGTATGTCCTCTTGTCACATCACACACACACAAAAAAAAAAAATGACATAGCCACCATGATGTCGCCCATTGGTTAGTGGTTCCCATTTTAAAGCTTTGACTTGAACATTAACACCACCGCCATCTTTGAAATATGATTAGCGAGGGGCCGGTTCACCCTGTTTTATTGTCCTTTCTGACTCTAATGGGGACCATCATTTACAGAATGAGCCTCATGTTGTATTCAGTAAGTCTTGACATTAATGATAGAGCTCATAATCTTATCAGGAAAGTGTTTACTGAAGTCATAGATGGGGATGCAGGGGCTGTTTTCCTGTAGACTTCTGTACAGCAGACTTCTTTATGCAGTCGTAAAGAAGGAGTTACCCCCTGCTGGCCGGGAATGTTTAAGGCACTTAATGTTAATCTTTTATATACATATTATTATTTTTTCTACTTTCTTTTTTATTTATGTGACAGTAAAATATTACATTATCCTCTGTTGTTCAAATGTGGGGGGATTCAGTTCATTTATCTAAACCTTGGCAAAGCATCACAGTGCTGCACAACAATGTTACAAAAATCTGAGCACACGTGTATGTGTACGGTACATCCTTGCTTTCATGTCTGTGGGAGTTAAGGTCAGTGAGATTAGCCTGCAGTGGGCAGCCTATGGCCACTCTGCACCATTATGTGTCATTATATGTAATAAGAATTTGAGTGAAACACTGCAGTGCTTCAGGACTGTGGTGCTTTACTACTTTTAAGGTACAGCATATGCATTAAGTGAGAATTGTATCATCATGCAGGAAACAGAGAGCATGACTCGCATGCTGTGCTGCTCATATTTGAATATGACATGTTGATTTGAATATTTCTGGCAACACAAGAATATTTTGGACATCTTGTTCCTTCCTTTGAGTGTGTAATAAATGTGCATTTAGTGTGAGGGGGAGAAAAAAGAAGAAGAATCAGGTTTCTATTCTGTGGTTTTACTTCAAGTACACTCTATCTATATCATGTATTCTAAGTAAATTATTTATAAATGCACAACGTCAGTCTTAGTATTACTATTCTTTACCTACATTTATATATTTTATTTATTTTGTTTTAATCACTGTTGTATATGTATAGTTTTGCACTCTGGGCCTCTATTTATTGTAGATTGCACTATTTTCTTGCTGCTGTAACATAATAATTTCCCTTCAATAAAGTATCTATCTATCTATCTATCTATCTATCTATCTATCTATCTATCTATCTATCTATCTATCTATCTATCTATCTATCTATCTATCTATCTATCTATCTATCTATCTATCTATCTATCTATCTATCTATCTATCTATCTATCTATCTATCTATCTAAAGCAAAATTTTTAATTAGGAAACATTGTGATTTTCATTAGTTCTGTTATTCTGCCTGCAGCAGCAGAACACGATAAGTGGGATTATTCACAACCTCGTAAATTATACTGGTATATTCCTTACAATGCAACTGATTAAATATTGTGTTATTTTACTGTAAGTGTACTGTACAAATCATTATTCCAAATGACAGGTGCCTTCTCAGTTTCCAAAGGGTAGATCCAAAGATTATATTACCAACAATATTTACTCGTCTGCCTTCACATGAACCTGAGTAACATCCATTCTTAATCCAGAGGCTTTAATATGATGTGGGTCCACCCTCTGCAGCTGTAACAGCTTCAGCTCTTCTGGGAAGTCTTTCCACAGGTTTAGGAGTGTTTATGGGAATTTCTGACCATTCTTCCAGAAGCACATCTGTGAGGTCAGACACTGATGTTGGAGAGAAGGCCTGGCTCACAGTCTCCACTCTAATCCATCCCAAAGGTGTTCTATCAGGCTGAGGTCAGGACTCTGTGCAGGCCAGTCAAGTTCTTCCACACCAAACTGGCTCATCCATGTCTTTATGGGGCTGCTTTGTGCACTGGTGTGCAGTCATGTTGGAACAGGAAGGGGCCATCCCCAAACTGTTCCCACAGAGCTGGAGCATCAGATTGTCCCAAATATCTTGGTCTGCTGAAGCATTCAGAGTTCCTTTCACTGGAACTAAGGGGCCGAGCCCAACTCCTGAAACACACCCCCACACCATAACCCCCCCTCCACCAAACTTTACACAATGCAGTCAGACAGGTACCGTTCCCCTGGCAACCACCAAACCCAGACTCCTCCATCTGATTGGCAGATTGAGAAGTGTGATTCATCCCTCCAGAGAACACGTCTCCACTGCTCTAGAGTCCAGTGGCGGCGTGCTTTACACCACTGCATCAACGCTTTGTATTGAGCTTGGTGATGGAAGGCTTGGATGCAGCTGCCATGGAAACCCATCCATGAAGCTCTCACTGTTCTTGAGCTGATCTGAAGGTCACATGAAGCTTGATGGTCTGTAGTGACTGACTGCAGAAAGTTGGTGACCTCTGTGCACTATGACCCTCAGCATCCTTTTACGTGGCCTACCACTTCATGGCTGAGCTGCTGTCGTTCCCAATCGCTTCCACTTTGTTATAATCCCACTAACAGCTGACTGTGGAATATTAAGCAGTGACTGGACTTGTTGCACAGGTATCATCCTATCACGGTACCACGCTGGAACTCACTGAGCTCCTGAGAGCGACCCATTCTTTCACTGATGTTTGTAGAAGCAGTCTGCATGCCTAGGTGCTGGTTTATACACCTGTGGAAGTGACTGGAACACCTGAATTCAGTGATTTGGATGGTGAGTGAATACATTTGGCAGTATAGTGTAACTTGAAATGTTTTTAAGTTACACTATACTAGAAAAGAAAAGTCATCTTTTTTTTTTTAATTTGACTGCATGGAAACTCTGTTTAACTCGGGGACATAAATATATAAGGTGTGTCTCTCCTTTTCTGTACTGTACAAAATCAAGTCAAAATATCAAAGAAACTGTCACTGCCATCTTACAGTGGTGATTTACATCTAGAGTCTCTGCACTTGTGATAGGTGGGCAGATAAGGTGTCCAAATGTGAACGCATGCATTGAGTTCACGTAGCCGTGCCCAGTCATATCATTATATTTCGAGTACATTTTGACCACGGATCGGTTGTGTGATGTTTCTTTCCTAACTACACAAGTTAGGAGTTCTCGAGTAGAGTAGAGAAGAGAAGTGCTATATACCAGTCCATTTACCATAACACTGGCATACTAAGGTAAAATAAAAGCACAATGTTACGGGACCTATGGTGCTAATTTCTAACTCCATATGTTCATTCTTGAACTCTTCTAGAGTAGACTAACATTAGTCACTTTTCTTTAATCCTTATTTATCTTAAACTTATCTTCGGTGCAGATGTTTGAAATGAGCCATTTTAGCTCCTCCCCCTTTAAGACAGCTTTCTTCTGATTGGCTGCCCCTCACGAACAGAAAGTTTGGACAGCAGCTGGGTGGGGCTTCTGTGGACAGGCAGAGCTGTGTGTCTGAGTCTTCAGAGTAATTGCACGTATGCTGATCTCATTACAGTGCAATCCAAAAAAAAAAAAATATATATATATATATATATATATATATATAATATATATAATCTAATATATATATATTCTAATATTAATATTAGAATATAATACTAATATTTAATTTAATGATCATTAACAACCTCCACAGGGAGGGTAAGCCTCAGAAAGTTTGCTTTGCAGAGTTTGCAGAGTTTATAGAGTTTATAGAGTGCTGTATTGAGACATATATTCATGGAAAGTTTGTAGGCAAAGGTACAAAAGCAGCAGTGAGGGCTGCAGCCTTGCGAGGACCACAAGAAAAAATCTATTCAAGAACTTGGACGAGTTTCTGAAGGAGTGGACTGAGGTTGGTGTCAGAGCATCACGAGCTGCCAAGCACAGCTGTGCTACAACTGTTACGTGAAGAGACAACGTCTTACCTGTGCTAAGGAGAAAAGGCCTAAAGTCCTTTCTTCACATGAACGTAAACTGAGTTAAATTGGAGTCCTAGAGTCAGGAAGAAGAGAGGAGAGGCACAGAATCCAAGGCGTTTGAAGTTTCCGGCCATGCTGACCGTGTTATTACTGTGCTTGTGCTCGGCCAGCCAACTAGCCTCACCTGAACCCTGTCGATCCTCTGTGGGGTATTGTCAGTAGGAAGATGAGAAACACCCGACCCACAAATACAGACCTGCTGAAAGCCACCATCAAAGCAACCTGGGCTTCAGTAACGCCCCGGCAGTGCCACAAGCTGGCCGCCGATCTCCATGCCCTCCATGTCTAATGTAAAGTGTATAAATGAACATGTTTTTCAGATGTTGGACATTTTTGTATTGTAAAGGCTTGATTGATCTTAGGGAATACTCTAATAATTTTCCTTTTCATGAGCTATAAGGTCAGAATTACTGTAGACTCTTAAAGTAAAAGCCAACCCATGCCAACTTTCACTGTCTTGTTTTGAATAGAAGATTATAATTACTTAGTGACATCATAGCTGGTTTTGGTTGTGGTGCTGATACTAACGCTGCTGTAGGCTTGAGATGCTGAATCACCGCCTTACACCTCCAGCTTTTTAATCATGTGAAAGAGTGTACATGAGCAGAGGCTGCACATCTTTGAACTATCCTTAACAGGAAGCATTAAGAAGAAGGGAAAAAAGAAAAACACTGCATCCATTAAGTAAAATCTCCTGCATCACTGGAAGTAGAGCAAAAATAGAAAAGAAAAAGTGAAAAAATTGATTTTCTCAGTGAGAATGAAACATAGTGGCAGGACGTGCCCGTCCACCAGTGGATGAATATGGAGCATACCACTGAAGTGAGCAGGTGAGCTGATTCATTCATGCTACCTGAAGCAGGGACATGCTGTGTGCCCAGCGCTGGAAAAAATGGATAATCACAACTTACCATCATATTACCATCATATAAATATGAGACAATAACTGCTGTGTATTATGAGAGTTAGTAGGAACATGGCATGCAAGTATAATGTAGCAGACTAATACACCAAGGATGTCATGGATCAACAGCCTTTTTTTTCCATCTTGGGTGGATAAAAATTTATTCTGAACCTAATTTTTATGTTTAGACTTTCAGGTCATCCATCTTATTAGAAATACATTTTCCAAAGTCAGACATTTTACTTTTGTTAATTTACTGTCAGTTAAAGTAAATCACCAATATTTGATGAATCAAGGTTCAGTATTTGATTATAAAAGCTTATGTAAACAGTTCAATGGATGTTTAGTCAACTTAATATTTTAATCCCTGAAAGTGTTTTTGTTTATTGGGTTTTTTTTTTAATAAAAATAACAGTTTATCTAGTTCAGGGGTCGGCAACCCGCGGCTCCGGAGCCGTATGCGGCTCTTTCATCCTCATGCTGCAGCTCTGTGTGGCTTGGCCCTATTTTTGTTAGTTCGGTTTTTTTTGTTGTAGTTCTAACTTGGAATATTATTGTGATCTTGAAATATTAAAACAATTTTTTTTTTCATCTGTCCGTATATGCGTCGCTCTTGAAAGCCGGTAGCGGCTACCGGCAGTATTTGTGGCTCTGTGTTTTCTTTTCCGTGGAAACCAGGTCCAAATGGCTCTTTGAGTGTTAAAGGTTGCCGACCCCGATCTAGTTCATGTGATCCCAGGGGCTAGTAGGGTCTCCTAAGGCAAACGGGTCAGAGGGGTCAGACAAAGAGCGATTTCGATGACCCTTATAAGAGGAGGATAAAGGGAACAGTTTACCCCATGCCCCACCCTGGAGCCACGCCTGGGGAGGGGGCTTGAGGGAGAGCATCTGGTTACGCTTGGGGGGCTGGCAGGTTGCAGCCTGAAGAGGAGACATGGGCTTGTGCTCCTGTAGGGCTGGGTGCAGTTTGTGTTGGGTCGCTGTCAAGGAGGCCTTGGCAGACCAATCCCCAGCTATTGAGGCTGGCTACTGGGACATGTAACGTCACCTCTGGTGGGAAAGGAGCGTGAGCTAGTGTGAGGTTGAGAGATACTGGCTAGAATTAGTCGGGCTCACCTCAATGTGCAGTCTGGGCTCTGAAACCAGTATCCTGGAGAGGGGTTAGACTCTGTTCCAGTCTGGAGTTGCCCTCGGGGAGAAGCAGTGGGCTTGGGTGGGTATCCTTGTATCCCTTTGACTTGCTGCCTGTGCACTGGAGATTTTGCCAACGGATCAGAGGGTTGCTTCCCTGTGCCTTCGGGCCAGGGAACGGGTCCTAACTGTCATTTTGTGCTATGTGCCGAATTACATTTTAGACTACCCAGTCTTCTTGGAGTTGCTGGGTGGGGTGCTGAGCAGTAAACTGATAACCACCTGGTGATAATTTGGATTGGGTGGTGGAGGAGGATGCTGGACAGACCTGGCACACCTAAACATACAGTGAGGGTGCACTGGGAACACCTGGTAGAGGCCCCAATCCATCATATCTTCAACTTGCACTTCCAGCAGAATTTCAACAGCATTCAGTGTCATGGTCTGGGGTCCTTTGGACCCCGCGTGGTGTTGTTTGGCTTCATCTTGTCTGTTCTGTTTTGGGTTTCTTTTGGTGGTGAGGTTAATTGTTATTTCTAGTCCCTGGTGTTCTCTCTGTATTCTGTGTCAGGTCTGCGTCTCTGTTCCATCGTCTTACTTCCTGTTTTATTTTGATAGTCGTCCAGTCCCGGTCTCTTGTGTTTAGTTTTGCTTTTCCTGGTCTAGTCAGTATTATCAGCGTCACCTGTGTTACCACCTGTTTCCACCTCCCTCATTAGCCCTCCTGTGTATTTAAGTCTCGTGTTTCCAGTGCCTGTTGTCGCATGGTGGTCCCGTATTCATCTCCCGCTGTGTGTCTTGTTCCGCCTTCGTATTTTTGCTCTGTATTTTTCCACTAGCTCTGCTAGTTTGGCCTTTTTGTTAAACACCTAAAAATAAAAGAAGAGTTACTTTTTACCTGTGCCTGACGTGTCCTGCATTTGGGGTCCTCCTTCCTGTCTGCCACACAGACGATACATGACATTCAGAGGGAGGCTGCACATTTTCTTTCTGCTGAAGAAGAAGAATTACTGGTGGGCGTTGGACTTCGCCAGGGTTGCCCTTTGTCACCAATTCTGTTCATAATTTTTATGGACAAAATTTCTAGGCATAGCCAAGTGGCAGAAGGCTTCTGCCTTGGTTGCCTCAGAATCTCATCTCTGCTTTTTGCAGATGATGTGGTCCTGTTGGCTTCATCAGGTGATGGCCTCCAGCTCGTGCTGCAGTGGTTCATAGCCAAGTGTGAATGTGTAAAAGTGAAGCTGTCTACGTCCCTACCCTCACCTATGATCACAAGTTTTGGGTAGTGACCGTAAGAATGAGGTCATAGATACAAGCGATGGAAATGAGATTTCCCTAAAGAGTGGCTGGCCTCCACCTTAGAGATGGGGTAAAGAGTGCAGTCATTTTTTGAGGGGCTCAGAGCAGAGCTGCTGCTCCTCCACATCGAAAGGAGGCAGTTGAGGTGGTTTTGGCATCTGAAAAGGATGTCTCCTGGGTGCCCCCTGATGTGTTTTTCTATCCATGTATACATTTACTGCATTGACAGGGTGCTTGGGATCATTTTCATACTGAAAACTGGGAAAAAGTTGCCAACGTTCCAGATGGTGGATCAAATTCTGATGGTCGTTTTCTGCATTTGTAATTCCATCAGTTTTAAAACAATTTGTTTAAATGATTGTTTAAAAACTTCCAAGACTCTGACCGCACATATAAAACCAAATTTAACAACAAAACCACGACACATGTAACATCAAGCCCGATAATCTCCTGCTGCTGGCTTCCCATCAACACTGGACACTGATCCTCCTCCTCCTCCTCCACCTCCATAGCTAAAATAATGACCTCTGAGCCTGAGTCGCTTTAAGTGTACTGCATGTATCCATACTTGTCAGTGTGAATGTAAAATATCAAGTGTTTAAAATGCAGTGATAGGAAGTAGGAATGAGTGTAAAAAATTACTGTCTGCTTTTCCTATAATACCAATAATATCTATGGAGAAGTGGAGCAGAGAAGGGGAGAATTAAAAAGAACAGCCACTGCTAAATATTGTGCTTTAAATATTAAAGAATTGTGTAACTTTTGGTGAAACAGGAGCATTGCTTCAAAAGGCTCTATACTGACATCTTGAAGAAATTAGTGGTTTGCGCTGTGCAGTGGAGCTCCTAGAAATGATCCGTGTCCCCTCTACACCTCATCTGACTCAAACAACATCGGTTTAGGAGTTTGTATTGTGGATAACTTTCATCCCAGATGAGAACAGTGGACAAATTTATAACCAGTCTGGAACATTGACAAGTAGAACTAGCAGACAAAATAAGCAGTCTGGTATTTTGTATGAACTGGGTGGACTTGGATGAGGTCAAATTTGCAGCCTGATCCCGTCCACCCCCTGCACGTTTCTAACCATCAGCTTTATTATTTCCCCTCTGCTGGACAGTAAACTGAAGATTTTCTCCTGCTGTGTCTTTGTTGTGTCTTCTAGTCTTGGAGCTCTCATGGGTCTCTCGATAGCAGCTGTGGTTCTTCTTGCCTTCATCATCACTCTGTGTGTCCTCTGCTATTTGTTCATCACCACCAAACCCAGAGGTCTGGACAATGGGCTGCCACTTCGAGCACCAGGTACTGACTGATGCTTTGTCTCTATATCAGAAGCTTTCTGCTAACACATCAATAAAATACCCTGAATTATTTAGTAGTGGGTCTCTGATATTTATTAAATTCGAGCCAAAGATGCTGAAGTACTTTCCTGCAGATATTAGCATCTTCTCTTAGCACAATGTTCATAGCTTTCTTAATTTGGTTTGAGGCCATTTTCGTGCTATTTTAATAACTACTGTTATTACTGTCAGCCTCTAGAGTGGGCTACTACAAAGAAGTAATTTGAGGGAAAGAAAAAAAAAAAACCCAAATTGGTGGAGCTGTTTTTGAGACTTTGTGGAGCAGGTTGAGAGCGATGGGTGTTTAATAACTCTTGACATGTTTTGAGTCTCCAGTTTAGTTTTGATTTGGCTCGAGTTTGTGTTTGGGCAATCAGAGGATTTCTGTCTTTCTCTAAGAGTTATTTTAAGTGTCAGTAAAACCCAGGGTTGTTCTGCTGTGCCTCACATTTGTGCAGCTGTTACTGAATCTGGGAGTGTTTGGACAGCTGTTTTGAAAGATAATTCAGAGCATTATTTTTCATTCAGTTGGACTATCTGAGAAATTGCAACAAGTCACAATATAATAACAGAAACAGCCTGATGCTGGTATAGTTTGTCATCATGTTTGTTGTCATAGCAGACTCGTATGGAGGTGGAAGTGGATGCAATCACTGCAGTTTTGCAGCTCTAGAGTGCTTTTGAGCATTGCTGAGATCATTGTTTTGCTTTTGTGGCTCACAGCTTTACCACGGTGCTTCATACTCCCAGCTGTCTTTAATAATATTTTTTGCAGCTTGTGCTGTCATTCAGGGAAAGTTCTGATAAACCCATTGTTCAGTACCTGTCCAGCACCAGAACAGATAATTAATGGTTAACGAGCCACATTTCGCTCCTAGACAGAAACATGTTTTATTAGATTTAGAAGCTGCTGGGACAGTCCCAACTCAAGTAACTGGTGAGCTTAAATGTATTTGGTCAACTTAAAGCCTTCCTTCTATAGTCAGAACCAATAATCAGTATATTTAAAAAAAAAATCTGTCAAATTTGAACTCCTCAGTGGAACATGATCCATTCAGACTCAGTGTCCTCAGCCTCCCTCATAATGCTGTCTAAGTTCTGCCAGAGGTGAGAAGTGAAGATCTCATGGACTGTGTCACCCTCACTATACATTTAGGTGCACCAGGTCTGTCCAGCAGATTCCTCCAACACCTGATCCA
Organism: Archocentrus centrarchus; assembly: GCF_007364275.1. NCBI lineage: Eukaryota > Metazoa > Chordata > Actinopteri > Cichliformes > Cichlidae > Archocentrus > Archocentrus centrarchus. The sequence continues at coordinate 1,341,461 of NC_044349.1, forward strand.
ATTCATCACCAGGTGATCAGTTGCCAGCTCAGCTCCTCTCTTCACCTGAGTGTCCAGAACATACAGCCGCAGATCTGATGATAAGATTACAAATTCAATCATTGACCAGTGACTTAGGGTGTCCTGGTGCCATGTGCACATCTATAATATAGTGAAAATAGAGAAGAAAACTTTTAATGAGTTGGCGTGTCTGTCACTGTTTCAGCCCTGTTGTTGTTCTGGCAGGTGTGAAGTCAAAGTCAAAGTCAACTTTATTGTCGAATCTGCAATATGTACAGGACATACACAGGATCGAAATTCCGTTACTCTCAGACCCATGGTGCAACAATAAACAGTAAACATTTAACTAACCAATAATATTAGCATAATAAATAAAAAAGAAAAATATGGTACCACCCTAACTGTAAAATATAAACTATAGCAGTATAAATATAAAAGTATATATATATATATATATATATACACCCACGTGTAGCGGTCCTGGCATTGATATCTAGATAAGTTGCATATGCAATGAATAAAGTAGATGTACACAGTATATATATATATGGAGACCCTGATATTGACAGTAAAGTGACATGTGCTGTGCATTAAGGCTGACGCTATTATAAACGGTATTGTAGTATAGACAGTAGTGTACGTGTAACAGTAGTGCAATTATAAACAGTAGTGTAAATTGAATGAGCACATAAACTTGAGTTGAGAGAATAACCAGTTCTTAATAAATTCAGTGTGAAATATGGTATGTGAAAAAGTGTGAAAGTTTGTGTGTTAAGGCAGTAAGAGAGGGAGGGAGGGGGGCAGAGCAGGCAGAGAGTTAAGCATCCTGACTGCCTGATGAACGGAGCTGGCCCTCAGTCTGCTGGTTCGAGCCCAGAGACTCCGCAGATCCTTAGTTTGAATTTTATTACCAGTCCCATTCCTTTGAAGGTTTGGTTGTGTGCATGCTCAGAAATCAATGCTACACATCTGCAATGAATTTAAGGTCAGAAGCTGAATCTAAACAAAGAACAACAGAGAAAAAAGTTCTGAATTTAAGACAAAGATATTCTGGTGCTAATACTTTCTCCACCAGGTGAACCTACTTTTAATTCCACAAGCAGACACGAAGTGCACATCCACTGCCTCCCACGTTTTAGCTCTTTGTCCTTGCATATAAATTATTAAATATCTTTAATGTGTTTTTTTTCACTTAAGTTGCCTCATTATATTTCTGGACAGGTCTGTGTGAACATCTACGATTTGTTGTCTTATTCACCCCGCTGTGGGCTCTGTTGCATCTATTAGACACCGCTCGTAATTGGTCGATGGAGTTTGGAGACATCATGCAATTCCAATCTTCCACTTCACTAGAGGTCCAATCTGCCAGAGTAATTGACAGCACTGGTGTGGGTGTGCAGGGTACTCAAAAAGTTTATCACAAGCTCCATTCTGTCCACTCACTTTATGCTTTTATAGCCATATCTATATAGGCTTTCATAACAGCAACCACAAAGTTTAATTGAAGGCTTAAAGAGGGATTCATACAGGATTAACACTGAGGGGAGAGATGGGAAATAAATGTTCCCAATAGTTACTGCTAATTTAATTTCTCACAGCATGTAAAGCTGGGCTGAAGTCTAATATATATATTTTTTTTAACTTTATGTCATGTGAAAACTAGGGATGCGCCGATCCGATATTCAGTATCGGTATCGGTCCGATACTGGCCTAAATTACTGGATTGGATATCGGAAAGAAATAAAAAAATATAATCCGATACATTAAATAACGTTTCGCTCACATTAACTGCATTACAGGGCTCAGTCGTCTTCTTCTTCTTGTGGGTTTGCGTTGACCAAACCAGCTTAGAGCTGCATTACCGCCACCTACTGGAATGGAGTGGATCAGGAGTTAGAAAACAACCCCCTCAGATCCTCCGTCGCTGCAACGGATTCCCTTTGAAACTGAGCGATCATCGCTGACATGTTTTTCCGCCTCCACCGCTCTCTGCCTTGTTTGTGTGTTGTGCTCGCTGTGCTGAGAATCAGCTGTAATTTTTTTCTCTGCTTCAGCTCCCGGACATACTGCTAGCGAGCGCAGCTATTAGCACTGGTGACCGTCCGGTACCGGAAGAACCCCTTCCCCGTCAAAATATTTTTGATACTTTAATCCCTGATTTGTGACTAACTATAGGCCTGCAGTAGAAACGTATTTAGGAGAATGCTTGTAAATATAAAGCATTACAAGATTGCGCTCACGCAGCCCCTAGTTTTCACGTGAACACTGATGATGCAACAGCAGCAGTCAGCTGATTTACGTGCAGTCTGTCTGCACAAGCGGAAAGAGGCGGAGCCGGCGCGCTCAGATGGAGCAGAAGGAAATGTTTTTCTAGTGTCCAAAAGAAGCTTTTTTCCCCTGTAACCTCTGATAGGTTCAGATCATTTTAATAACTCAGAGAACAAACACACAACTCTTTTGAACTTGCGCAAGGAGGAGAGATCCGTTCCTTGACCTCAGCTCGCGGCTGAGCGGAAGTTATCTGTCCTAAGGGACTGCTTCCTGCGCAGCGCTTTTATTCGGACTTTCACAATAAGATCACGTGGGTTACACCAAACGCAGTTTACAGCATGTAATAAACAACATTCTTGGCTTTTTCCTTACCATATATGGTCGTAAGCATACTGTGACATGTGCGCATGTAACATGGCGTATACGAGACACGTATCCTATATGTGTTCTCTGCAGGCTTGAAACAGCCTGCAGGTAACTACAACTTCCTTTGTAAGAAATGTCACCACGTGTTCCCATTTCAAACATAAAAACAACAGTATCATATGTACATAAAACAACTTATAGAAAATATAAAAACAGAAGATATGATAAGTTATAATAAACAGAATGGAATTTATACCATAACTCCAACAACCTCCATTAAACCTTTACTGGGAAACAGCTGGAGGTCCTTCATCAACCACCTGATCAGTAAGTGAAGAAAAGAGAACTTTGTAGCTGCTCCATCCACCCTGTTTGTTTCACACAGGGAAAAACTGCAGTACGGAAGTTAAAATATGCAGATGAACTGTTAATATGAAAAAAAGTATTTCTTATCCAGTTACTCGGGTAATCAATATAAATAGAATACACAATTGCTAAAATAATCGATAGTTGCAGCCCTAATGAAATTTGCAACATGCCATAAGCATCACCTTCTCACACAGAAGCAACAGGATTCAGGTGATATTTATTGTTGTAAGTAAAGTTCATTTATATAGCATTTTCCACAGACAGAAAAGCGCTGTACAATAATTAAAACACAATATCATCCCCTCCACCTCCAGAAAACACTATGTTAAAAACATAATAACATTACCATATTAAAAGAAAAAGAATAAAAATAATGTCAGAAACCAGAAAGCCTGGTTAAACAGAAAAGTTTTCAACTATTTTTTTAAATGATGCCACAGAGTCAGCTAAATGGAGCTGGAGTGGTAAACAGTTCCAGAGCTTTGGTGCCACTGCCTAAAAAGCTCTGCCCGCCCTGGTCCTTAGTCTTGTATGTGAGACAACTAAAAGACTTTGATTTTGTTGTGTGAGAGACTGTTGACTTCTTTTTTTTTTTTTTTTTCTTTTTATGTTTTTAAATGCCTGGATCAATTTTAAATATCGGATTTATATCGGTATCGGCCGATATCCAAATGTAAAATATCGGTATCGGACATAAAAAAGTGGTATCGTGCCATCCCTAGTGAAAACACATCTTTGTTTATGTCCTATGAATTTGTAACTTGAAGATGTCACACTAACAGTTCTTTGAATTATTAGTAACAGAGCAAATAGATAAATACTCACTAGCAGCACATTCATAAAAACTCAGTTGATCACAGTCCACACAGCATTATCACCACAGGCTGAAGACAGAAAGTCACCAGGTTAATAAAGCTGGCCAGGTCACACCCCCCAGGTATGATGTGATGGATTTTTGTGTTTTTGACACAGCTTTGAGGGTAATTATGGTCACTGAAGTTTGGTCATATTTTCACATGCTGTGTCACATAGTTGGAGTTTTCTTTGGATTTCAGTGTTGACTCATGATGATTGTAGTTACCCCAAAGGCCACAGGTCCACCTTTTATGGGTCAAACAGCAGGTGTGTTGTAATATCTGGGCCACATCAGGAACACAAATTTGTAATTCATGTGAAACCCATTGTATGACTTTTGGAAATGGGCTGGCTTTATTCTCTCTAACTCACACCTGTGGTCAGTTTAGAATCATCAGGTAACCTGACATGCATGAGTTTGGACTGTGGGAGGAAGCATGAGTACCCGGAGAACCCGCACAGGCACAGGGAGAACACACAAACCCTGCGCAGTAAAACCTGATGAGGTACCAGCCAGAAGCCTTTTGTCAGTGAGTCGATAAGGACAGCCACTGCACCGCCGCATGTGGGACCAGTGCTGGAACTGTGCCATAAATATTTGGACAGCCTTCCCAGCAGGAAGGTTCCAGGTTTAAATCTTGGCTGAGGCTTTCCTGTGTGGAGTTTCTGGATGTGAGGCAGATAAAGAGCTTAAAGTGTGGTCCTGTGTGCATGTTTGTATGGTTAAATGCAGCTCATAGTCTTAAGCACTTTGAGTGGTCAGTACAACAAGAAGCCCAAACCAGTCCGTTCTGCTGCTGGTATGGTGTGTAGGCTAATATGTATGGCTGTTAGTGCCAACAAAGTAAAACAGAAAGCCAATCACACCTTTAAATCTGCAGCATCCACACAGAAACTGCACTTCTGTGTGACGTTTGCATGTTCGCCCTGCTTGGTCTCTCTCCACGTACTCAGGCTTCTTCCTGCAGACCAAAGAAATGCATTCTGGCTTTATTAGCGATTCTAAGTTGCCTGTAGGTGTAAACATGAGTGTGAATGATTGTGTGTCTCTGCGTGTTGGCCCTGTGATAGACGATGTCGCACCCTGCCTCTCGCCCTGTGACAGTTTGGGTAGGCTCCAGCACCACCGCGACCCTGAATTCGATAAGTGAAAGAAAATGGATGTTTAACCGATGACGGCTCTCCACATGATCATCATGTTGGTCGTTGTTGTTTATTTGAGAAAAAAAGCCAGGACCCATGCAACACTGTAGACATGTGAAGTGTTACCTCATCAAGCTGAAACTGTGAGCTTGATGATCTGTGAATTCACGTTCCTGCTATCATTGGTGTTCTCATGATGAATGGAGCTAATATGACCCTTCTCTCTCTGAGTCTCCACGTGAATTTTCTGTCTTCCAGGTTCTACATCCAGCCCACAAGCTCCCGGGCTCAGTCACAGCAGCGTCCCCCCCGGCCCCCAAGGCCTCAGGAAGCACTTCCTGAGAGGCAGGCTGGACTGCGACAACCAGCCGCCGGACCCTGACCGCCTTTTCCAGCGTTGTTTCATGGCTACGGTGACGTCCGTCAATGTGGAAGGTCCTGCTTAGACAGAGCTCTCTGTTTTCCGACCAGCTAAATTTCCTTTGTATTTAAACCGAGCTGTCACCTCTGTACTTTTCTGCATTATAACAGTCCGGGCTGAGCTGAAGTTTGATCTCTGAATAATTCACTTTCATTATGGTTGATTCAAGAGAACAAAATCACAAACTTTTTTTGAATAAAATACGGCCTGCTTATAAAACTCAGAAGGTTTCTGCTGATTAAAAATGTAGCTGAAGACGTAAACGAGAGTCTGATTGCTAAACTTTTTTGCATATATTGCCTTTAGTCTGGAGAGTCACATCAATTATTTGATACGTGGCAGCCCAGACGTTCTTTAGTTCCTTTTAATCAACAGAGAGCAAAACCTCGGATTGAAAATCATTATTTTCCTTCCTGTCCCAAAAGGCTTTATAGTCTGCTTGAAGGAATGCCAATACCCCAAAAAACAAACAAATAAACCCCCAACACAATTATAGGCTTCTATTTCATGGACTATTAAATATTAGCATGTTGGCAAATCTGCAGAAAAGGGTATTTGGAAGACTTTACTTGGTGACAAATACTGAATACAGATGATCTGAAATCCACAGTTGTGAATGGCTTCAGATGATCTGACTTCTAATATGTTTATTAGTGATTAATTCTCTAGAAAGTTTACCAAAGTCCAGAGGCTGGCAGTTCACGCATTTAATGTTTTATACAAACTGAAAAATGACTTCTCCAAATAAGTAACCCCAACATGGACCCTGAGGGGGAAAACAAAAACCTAATTGATGTGTTTAAGTCAGTGGGGGGCCCTGAGTGCGCCCACATGCTGTGTGTTTGATTTATTTGTGCCCTTGTCTCACTGAGCACAGTGTGAAGCAACACTGAGTGAAGAGAGGATTCGGCTGCGGGTTAAATGAACCCAAAGTGTCTCTGAATTATCAGGATTAGAGCCAACCTGGCGCGTCCACTGATGTTTACACACGGACGTCTTAAAACTGAAGTCGAGCGTTACTGTCATTCACACACAGCAGCTTACCTTTATGTCAGTGCTCCTCATGGCTTCATTGCAAATGGCCAAAATACAGCGCACGTGCACATTTTGCCATCTGTTCTATAGACTTGTTGCACTTGTGGCAGTGAGCGTCATCTGTGTTTGCTGCAGTGAGCCACCGGGCGTGCACGTTTGGACAGTACTGCGGCGGCGGCTGCTCCCAGTCAGGCTGTGAGACACGCAGAGCTCGTTCAAAGACGGGTGTCTTCATTTTATTGCAAATTAAAAGTGGATTTTTTCTTGTTGAGGGCACTTTTGTTTCTCCCTGTTTTATTGCAGCACAACTCTGAAATCATCACATTTTCAGTAAATGTTTAAGACCAAGTTTGTTTAATGCAGATAAGTGGTAATAAGTCCAAAGTAAAAAAAAAAAAATAAGGCATTAAACTCAAATCCAAAGGAGGAACAACAGAAACCAGGAACTCGAGAACCACAGTGAGACTAAAGGAAAACACACGCAGACAACGGGAGTGTCTACAAACCTGTGGGATCGATTAAATATGGCACACATTCGTGCTCATTCACCATCATCATCGGGTCAAAGTACTTCAGTTTGTGATGAAATACCTGCAAAAATCACAGCAGCATTCAAATATGCATCGTGCTACTTAACATGCAGAACAAGCCAGACTAAAGCAACAGTTAACAAATGGTGATCATTGTTTCGTTTTAGCATCGTCACTGTGAGCGCGTTCAGCACTTATCTCACAACACTGCTGTGCCTTAAATGCAGGCTCGCAGAGCCATTAGCACGGCTGTAGTCTGTCAGTTTGTGTTGTACAAGAAAATATAGCCATCTGTGCAGACGTGACATATTGGCATATAAAACAGGCACCGTGCACGTGGTAGAAACTGGCACTCGGGCTCGAATGGCAGCAGTTTGTGTCTGCAGAGCGGTGAGTGTGTGCAGCTGTACAGCTACATTCTGCTTTAACTACCAAATGGAAAAAATGCTAATTTCTCTTTTTGTTTGTGTGTTTTTGTTTTTAATCAGAGACTCTTGAATGAACAGTGATTTGAATTAGGAATTTGTTTCTGAGTCCCTCCTCAGTGTTGTTGTGCTTTCAGTGTGAAACCTGGTTAAAGAATCTGGATGCATTTCAAACCCAGCTGTCAGTCTGACGCTCACATCTTGGAACGGTTTGTGTTTTACTTTGCAAGCTTAAAAAAAAAAAGAAAAAAGAAGGAAATCATATTTTGTGTTGGAGCTGTGGATTCTCCTGTTAATGCTCAGTTTGTTTAAATAAGAGCTGTAATCTCTGTCGGGCCCATTGGTGACCTCATGAACAGAAATGTTATGTTTAACTGTACGTACAGCAAAATATTTGGCAGCTCAAGTGCCTCTTACTGATAAATGTATTTTCCAAAGTTATTAAAGATTATGATGCTGTGTGTGTGTGTGTGTGTGTACTGTTTACTGCTTTGATCTTACTACACCTTTAAATTTATGCTCACCATGAATTTTTTATAGGCTCGAGCACCAAAGCCACTGCTGGACCTGCTCTGATGATTTACTTCTTATTATGGGATGTTTTTACGAGTCGTTCACATCAATCAACACGTCAGACAAGAAATGAACTCTTCAGTTTTACACCAGCACTGTTAAGTGTGCTTCCAGCAAACTCAGGCCTCTGCAGCCCAGGCTCGTATTTTAACGCACATAAGAAGAGTTTGCAGTTTCCAATTTGATGGCTTCGAGTTATACAGATATTTATTTTCTATGTAACCGGAGTCGCAGTGGTAGTCCCACTGTGGTAGTCCCACTGTGGTAGTCCCACTGTGGTAGTCCCACTGTGGTAGTCCCACTGTGACTCAGTCTCTCATTTGCAGGAGAGACGTGTTTCAAACAAGCATCATAACAACACAACAATGAAACAAGAACAAGTTCCCAATGATGATGTCACCAAATCGTTCATACATTTTTTAACATGCAGAATGAGAGCAGCACAAATACACAAATCACAAAGACAGCAGGAAGAACCAACAATCTCAAATTTGGACTCATCAGACAGTTTGGTCTCATGTTCACGTCTTCATTAACATCTTCATTTTTTTGGCCTTTCTCTGTGGTGATTTCTTCGCAGCAGTTCAACCACGAAGGCCTGATTCACACAGTCCTTTCCAGGCAATTAATGTTGAGATGCTCGTTATCTGCTTATTGACTCTTATCTGAGGGGCCTTTAATTGGTGATTTCTGAGGCTGGTAACACAAATGAACTTATCTGATTTGCAGCCAAAGGGAAAAAAGGGAAATGTGGCTCCTCATGAAGGATGATCCTCATGAGAGCTCCTTTCATCACATTGAGGATTTCTGCATTCAAAGAACCTTTCATGAGCAGGTCCAGACCCATTTATCTTCATATCCAGGGGTGCAAGTAGTTTTAAATTCTGCCGGTACTAACCGTGTGCGTGTGTACGTGCATGCGTGCACGCATGTGTGTGTGTGCATGCGTGCACACACACACGTAGATAGATAGACTTGACAACTTGGAATATATTTTTTCAATGGTTAAGGAACTGAGTTGTTTGCACACACTGTACACGTAACACAACTGATGACCACCTCCACACTTTCTGGCCCTCGCCACCAACACAAAACTTCTGGAAAGAAATAACCACCAAACTTTCTCAAACCTCAATCCTCTTGGCATCCACTGTGTTTGGAGGTGAATGCGCTCTCGTGTAGCATAAATGAAATCTCAGGTCACAAGCAGTGTTTTTGAGCTGTGCTGTGTTGTTGAAACTGAGCAGAATAACATGAAACACAATTAGTTATTCTCTCTTTGCTTTTAATTGGGATATTTTGTAATGAGCAGACAGACCTTAAACGTAGCGGTGAACGTTTTAAAGGCCGCCCGTTGATGAAAGCCTCGAGCTCCAAGGGGAGGGAAGCTGGAGAATTGAGGCTCCAGCATAGCACGAACAGTTCAGAAACAATTTGAAATGAGAAAAAAAAAAGCATTTTATTAACTGATTAAGTCGTGTTTTAGACTGCTTATTGCTAGCGGATCTATTCTGACTCAAAGTGCTGCTGTGACTGGTTCTGAATGACGGCTTTACAGCAGACAGCTGCTCCCCCTCTTCCAGGTACTGCGTACCGGCGAGGAACCTTTTAGTGGTACGCAGTACCGGACCGTACCAGCTTACTTTCACCCCTGTTCATATCTAATCATAGTGATGGCACCATGAATTTGGTGGTCTTGCAAAGAAGGGCTAGCCATGAGACCGTGTGTTTGTTCAGCCATGTTGAAAATTAGCCTGTTCATTTTATGTCTCACACAATTACAGAAGTCAGAGGTGATACAGTTTTAATCTCAAATAAAGGTTTGTTTGAACAAAACAGCACTGACACAAGAAGGTCGCAGCAGGAAGCTCTTTGAATCTGAAACAAGGACTGAAGCTTAAAATGAAAATATGTCTTACAAAGCTCATAATTCACCTTTGTGCGTTTAACACTTGAATCTGTCACCCTTCGTTTACTTCAGCTCAGTTTTGTCCCTCTGCAAGCACAGCAAAGAGAAACTCTGCAATGAGCAGGTGGAACGGGTGTCATGCCTTAAAGGTGATTTTCAGTTTACATATGTTCACATCAGTTCACATTTGTATATATTTTACTGTGAGGTAAAGCACAGCAGCTCAGTTGTGCTTTGATCGTTTGGAGGCTGCCTGGCAGTACGTGATGTTTAGCAGTGATGGAGGTTCAACACTGTCAGAAGTGTGCAGTGCAGGTTCATTAGTGGGATGAAGAGTGCTATTTTTAATCTCATATTTCATTCCCGGCAGGTGGTGCAGCTGAAGAACAGCAGTAAATTTCTGTTAACATCACAATAAGTAAAATGTGTCATTTTCAAGCTTTTATAAACATTCAGAAAATATTGTACTGTGGGTGCAGCAGCTCGTTACTGCAGTGATGCGCTCGAAGGCGGCTGTCCACTTCACGGGGGGGGTATGAAGTGTGTTTGTGTGATCTGAAGCTACCTTACTGAGACCAGTCTCATGGCTGTTGGTTCAGAGCAGCACTTAGTCAGACCCTTCACTCGAATACATAATTAGCACAAAATGTGTAGGGAGAGGAAGTAGGTGGCAGATTCGAAGTGAGTCATACTGTAGTCCTTTTCCTGAGGTTTACCCCTGCAGGAAGCACACAAAAACTACCAGGAGAAAACCTCTGATGTTCAGTCGTAACTTGAATTTATTAAAGTTGTATAAACTTGATCTCTCCACTTATTTCTGCAGTTCTCTGTGCATGTTTCACCAGGAAGGTTCATGAAGGTTCAGCAGTGCAGAATTACAGCGTTCAATCCATCAGCTCTGAAACAGACGAGCCAATCAAAGTGGTGCATGACAACAAAATTACAAGAGGCCTCTCCAGGAAATGATATCAGTGTCCGCGGTGTACAGAGATACGACTGAACTCACGGCACTTCAAATCTGCAGCCAGAAGCAGACGGTTAACTAATACAGTGATGATGAAAATGAACTGAAATATGAAACTGTGTTTTAGCAAAGAAAAGTTTTAAAGGAAGCGATGAGACTGGACTGTATCAGAAACATGCTGATTCATTAAGGACTGTGTCTGCAGGACTGAATGGAGTTACTCTGTAAATTACTTATGGCAGGTCAGCACGGTGGATGGATGTGTGTGTAATGGCACTGCACTCAGGTACAGCACTTCTCCAATAAATGGGTCTAATGAATTTAAGGAGAGGCATTAGTCACATCATTAAATGTGCTCACATGTTTAACGGAACAGAGAGAGTCCACGTGGGGAGAGATCTGGGTCGAAAAAATGCTTTGTCTTTGTGTCCTGCAGTCAGTGCAGCTGTTTATCAGTGCTTTCTAACGCTGGAGGCTTTCCATCGTCACACCTCCCAACTCTGACAGGTCAGATCTGGGGGGGCTTACATTAGGAAATAAAAGACGTGGCCTTGTGGACATAGACATCATGTTAACTTAACACTGCTAGCACAGAGAAGGACACGTGAATTATGGGATGGAAATAGAAGTCTTCTATCTGTTTGCTGCATCAGGTTTGTGTTTTCCCAGTCTGCTTACAGGATGGGCAGATTCAACCAGTCTAAGCAGTGAGAGCAGCTCAGCTGCAGAGCAGAGGTAAGACCGATCATCTGGTTCTTGTTGTTTGTCATTTCTGTGGTTCTGTCCCTCTGAAACATGGCTCGGCTCAATGACATGCTGAGTAGGAGCAAGAGTGTCACACACAGAAGTTAAAGGATGGGTGTGGGACCTGCTGCCAGACTCAGAATCATCTCCACGTGCTCCCTGATGAGAGCAGGAGCACAGCTACTGAATCTGTGGTTCGAACACTCGTGGAGTTTGATCTCCAGGCTGAATACTCATCGGATATTTTAACCACTTTTATCTCATTATTACTGTGCAGGAAAAAAAAGGTTTTTAAGAAGCTGCAATAAACTGGTATTAATAAACTGGCCCATCCAGCAGTTAAACACAATCGATTTGGTGCTATATAAATAAAATTGAATTGAATTGAATTGAATTAAGAAAATGCACACAAACAAACACTGTGTGTAAATTACTACCAAACACCAGAAACAAACTGATTATATCAAGCTCAGCACTAATTCTGGCAACTCCGTCAAGCTCAGCTGCAATCCCAGCAGCTCATCTCAGTGCAGCCCACGTTAGCTAACAGCCTTCTAAATGTGCAGCTGGCAAACACAGGCTCTCACAGGGTGCGCTATTTATGTCGCTTTAGACCACAATACAGTTGCTCTGCAGCTACAACCCACTTTGCAACCCAGTTTCACCCCAGATCCATGCAGTTTCTGACTTCACTGAGGTGAAATCTGTCATCACTCATACCTGCTTTGTTCTCTGCTTCTGTGTGCATATGAAGAAAGACTCTGTTATCCACAGAGAGCTGTGCTCACTCAAAGCCCCTGAACAGACCCAAATATGCCAAATATAAACCACTGCAGAGCGGATATGAAACATAGTCTCTTGTGCAGCAGTCCTGACCAAATTCAAATTGTTTTAATATAAGCTGTGTATTAGTTTTAGTATTATAACAATATCTCTCTATCTGATTTGTTTTCTAGCACCATCACCAGTCAGAAATTCAATTTGTCCACTAATTTTGTTTATGACAAAGTAATGACATTCCCATTAACCTTATCTGTGCATTATCAGGCTAGATGCACCGCTGAGATTACACCCAGCCTCACAGAGACACTAGTCCAGCTAAAACCTTTTTATTATATTATTATTATAGAACACCCCCAGGATGTTAAAACTTTAAAATAAAATAAAAAATGATTTCAGTATCCTCACAGGAAACAAAATGTAATTAAGGAGATTCTGTTTGCCGGTGAACAATCAGCACTCTGCTACAATAACAGGTGGTTACTGTGCATGTAGGCTGACACTGAATAATGCTGGGTACATGCAGAGGCCGCCTGGCACAAGGACATAAAAGAACAACATATACTCAATAATACAGAGCAGTTCCAAGGCCAGGACTATTGTTGACTCCAGCTCTGTGAGGGAACTGCAAACAGCATTTCCTGATCACTGAGAACTGAAGGTCGCAGCATTACACACCGCTGCAAACGCAGAGCTCTCAGACACTCGCTTTCCCAGTGACCGAGCTCTGTGGGATCCAAACAGCTTTTAATAGTTCCATCACGCCAGGGGAGCGTTTGACTTTTGCTCTGCAGCAACAGATGAGGCAGAAAAACGTGAAAAAGAGAGACATTGTTTGTCTCCTGCATGTGAGAAGCAGAAATCAAGAGACTGAGAAACCTGAGTGTCTCAGTGTCAGCTGTGCTGAACTTCTGCAGCCAGCTGCATTTAGTTGCACTGTACATGACATATGCAATGACAATAAATCTAATCTAGCTCATTTTTATTTATTTAAGTATTTATTTTTGTTTATCTGCACATTTCACCACACAGGCCAGTATCCTCCTGCTGCTGGTCCCACAGATAAATGGGGAGGGTTGGGTCAGGAAGGGCATCAAGTTCAAGATCTTTCCAAATCAAACATAAAGAATAATAAAGAATGAGATTTTTATACCAGATCATCTGGGGCCTGGGTTAACAACTCCACAGCCTATTTATGATTATTCAGTACTTTGACTTTGCATTTTCATTCATTACAATAACAACATGATGTCATAATATTTATGATATATAGAATACAAGGATAAAGAATATTAACTAAAATAGTTTAACTTAGCATTTATTATTCTTAGCTCTGGTTCATGGTTATTATTATTCATAATAGTAGCAGTACTTCTTCTTAAGTCTTTTTATTCAGGTCTGTGTCCATCTATTGCAGGGATCCTCAAATCCAGGCCTCGAGGTCCGGTGTCCTGCAGGTTTTAGGTGAGTCTCTGCTTCAGCACACCTGAGTCAAATATAGAAGTCATTAGCAGGACTCTGGAGAACTTGACTGCATCCTGAGGAGGTCATTCAGCCATTTGATTCAGGTGTGTTGGATCAGGGACACATCTAAAACCTGCAGGACACCGGACCCCGAGGCCTGGATTTGAGGATCCCTGATCTATTGGATTAGTGTTCCTGTTTTACTTTGAAGGGTTCCTTTTGGTTCTGCTTCCTGTCTGTCATCCCTAATTGCTTTTACCTTTTGGCAGTTACTTCCACCTGCGTATCGTTTCCACACCTGTTTCCTCTTCCCTTTGTTCTTTATTGAAGCATTCTCTGCCAAAGCATTGAGTTTGGCCTTTGTAAAGTGTAAGAATTGTGATTAATTACTCCGATTGTAAGATTTTAATTAATCTTTTAATTAGGCTTTACATGTAAAGGTAAGTTATTTTCCATTGTGATCTGTAAATTGTGATGTATATGTAATGACAGCGGGCTCTGAATGTGGAGATATAATTTGATAATTTGAATCTGTGCTTAATTTTATTCAGACATCTGTTCATTGTCTAATCTGTAAATAGGTAATTCTTTAAATGTGAAGAATAATTGGACAAGAAAATAATGTGAACGGGGTAAGAGATTTTATTTTCTTGGTCTTGTGGTTTTCTATAATCTTGACTATCGCCCAGGTAAATGTTTTCAGAATGTGCGCCTTTAAAAGAAAAACCGGACAGGGGTGTAAATATGTTATAATATGAGCTAAGTCCTGTGTTATGCTAATGATAAAAACAGGAACCAGAAGAAAGCATACACGTAGCTACTGAGCTGAACTGTAGGTGGCGCTCCGATCAGGATTTTCTCACTGCCAAGAAGAAGAAGAAACATCCGGTTAAGGAAGCGCTTCCTTGGAAACAAGAAGCGCTTCTAATCACACAGGAGGTAGGACAGTTAAGTAATGCAGTTACATATGAACTGTTGAATGTCGCCTAAATAATGACAGACTATAACGTAAACTGTCAGGAAAGGCAGCGAGATGAAACTATGGCGCATCTTTGTGTGCAGTTTGTAGTTTTAGCTTCTTCTTAGCTTTAGCCACTTGCTAGTCAACGTTAGTGTCTGTAATGCGGGATAAATGGTGCCCTGAATGGGTCAGGTGCTGTGACAACGTAAACATGTGACATTACATAACGAATTATACCCAGAAAGAAAGTACCTGTTTAAAAATGTGGAAACGATGCAGCCGAAGCTCCGCTCTGGACCGAGCACAGGCGCTGCTGTCCGCCGAGAGGAGCAGCAGAAGAGACGCTCAGGGCTCCGGGCAGGAGTCCGCAGCCAAAACACAGGTATGCAGGGAGAGTCTCAACATTTCAGAGCTGTGTGTCCACACACAGGAAGGGTACCTCACCAGTGGTGAAAGAAATTTGGACTTTTTCAGCAACAGTGTTAAAACTGGTGAAATCGTTTAAATTCGTGCGTTACTGGTTTAAAAAGTGCCTCACTTCTGTAATATGTCTGGGAATCAGAATATCTTTATTGTATCTTTACTCAGAGCCAATAAAATTTTGTATAGATTTAAATAAATCTAAATTAAATGTATAGTGTTAATAAAAATGTTAAATCTAGAATATAAACAGCAGCAATATCAGCAGAAGGTGACTTTACACTCCAGTTCTCACAGTAGCAGTCTCTGAGGGTTAGTGTGGGTGTGTGAATGTGAACATGTATATCAGCTTTCATATCTGCACTCTTACAAATTTGTCTTGTACTGAGCAATGACAGTAAAGTTGAATCTGTGTCACAGACCTGAGGAGCATGTACAGTGCAGATCTGGTCCTTGTAATCTTTAAATAATTATAGCATCTGGGTAGTTTAATCTTTTTTAAACTGTCCATCTTTATTCTATCTGTAATTTAGCTGTCAAGTTATTACAGATATAAACATATAAACATTATATAGTATTTTAAAGGTACAACATTTCCTTCTAGAACCTAGTAGATCAATAAACAACAGTAGAATGATAAAGTAGTATGACATGTAAGTACTTGAGTAAGGTACTAAAATAACAGAATCTTAAAGGACTAGTTACATAAATATACTCTGCTTTTTTTTCTAGGTTTCTGTAGGTGAATCTTTCAAAAGCAGATCTGCTCCCCAAAAAACACAGAATTTATTCTCAGCTCTGAGTGACTTGTCCTCACTCAGCTCAGTCTCTGAGTCTGGAAGTGATGCTGTTAAAGTTCCTGATGCTGAAAAGAACTATGGAAGAGAGTTGGATTCAAAGAAGGTAATCAGTAATTGTTGCTGTATCTCAATAATGGAAGAGTATATATTAGTATTGTTGAATCCAGTAAGTCCAGTTTGACATGAACCCTTTTTTGGTTAGGATCTCAGGCCGCAGAGCTCTCTGGGAGGAGGAAGCAGGTTCTTGAAGAAGGCTCCAGCACCAACAAAGAGCAGCCAGTCTCCTGTCAGCAGGAACCAAATGCACCCTGAATCCGAATCAAGGTCAGAGTCAGTGCATGTATAAAAGAAGTTAGTTTATTAATGAGCACAGTAGAAAGAATAAAAAGTGTTCCAGTGTGAAGTCACCTTTTTTTAACTCTCTGGTCAGATATGTGTCATCTTCGCGGCGTGCCTCTCAGACTCCAGCCTTGACTAAACTGGCTGAAATCGAGAGCCGCATCCACGAGCAGGCGCAGGAACAGGCCAGACAGGAGACCGAACCTGCTCTCGGTCTGACTTTGGATTTGGGAATCTCATCACCACTGCCAGCAAGAGTCACCCAAACCTCAGAGGCGTCTGTGCAGCCCAGCAGTGACCAGAGCCTGAGGGGAAACCGTTTCCTTAGGAAGAAAGCAGCTGGAGCAGTTGAAGACACTCGTACGTCTCCTACTGTGGCTCCAAAAAGTGTCGATGTTCGTGTGAGAGCCAGGTCCAGAGCTGCAGCATCTACAGAGGGTTTGGAGAGAAATTCAGTGAGACTAACGAGTGGTGTCAGTCTAGAGAGTGTTGAAGAAGACATGAGGAAGCTGCTCGGAGACTCGATGGACTCAACAGACTACAGCTTCTTAAGACCTGGGAGACCTTCCTCCATGAAAAAGCCAGATAAGGTACACTTAGACTTGGGCTTGTTTTTACTTGGTTCTCTCCCATTACTTAAAGCCCCATGGCCTAGTCTAACCTTATAAACTGACAGCATAATCCTTATAAGCATTTCAGTGATTCTGTACATGCTCTGAGACGGTTTTAATGAGAAGAAAATCAGAAATTTGAACTCAGTTGTAATAAAAAGGAAATTGCCTAAATTGAATGATTACGGTGGCAGAGCTAAATCATCTCCTCATAATAGAGAGATTTTTATTCATGACAGAGTCTTGATTGTTGTGATGCTGACAGATGAACTCACACAGTGGTTGTTAATCAAGCCAGACATGAATGCAGTTCAGCCATCAGGATCTTTTCTTGTAATCTGCAGCTTCAGAGGTTGGAGTGAGAACCTGTTTGCACTTTGGTGACTCACAGTTTTATCAGCTCAAAGCAGCTGTGCTTTCCACTCAAACAGGGATTCGCCGATCATCAAGTTCACCCCACTCCACCTGCTGAAGTTCTTCCTTCGCCGCCCTCCAACACAGCACCACCTCGCTCCCCTGCTTCTGCTCCTCGCTGCAGCTCTCCTTTCCGGTTCACCGGTCATGCTCGGGTCCGCTTCAGCCCCTCTGCGCTCTCTCCTTCGCCCTCTCCTCCCCGTGCCTCCCCTTCTCCTCCAGAAAGTCCACAGCGTTCCCTGTCCTCTGCCTCAGGCCACGGTGAAGTGCTCTCTTTGGAGGAGCTTTTCCCTGTGGACTCTGGATCTGAGCGTCCGCACAGCGAGATGAGTTCAGTTTCTTCTGAAGGTGAGAGATGCTCTTCAGATGCAGTCAGCACTGGTGTTCATCAGATGATCTCAGCAGTGTTCTCTGTGTTTACCTCCTCTCAGTGTGATGTATTGATTACTCCCATAAAAGAGAAAGTGACACGGTGCTCACGCCGTTGTTCATCAATGACTTTATATCTGAGATAAAATCATTAATGGACAAATGAACTCCTGGTCACATTGCTGATCTGAGACTACAAGTATGTAATTCATCGCTCCAAACAGCTGAAATAAACAAGATGAATCTAATTTGTTTGGAAGGCCGTAATAATTGGAGATCGTGTCATAAATGTAATAAACACACCTTTGTGCATTTAGAAGGGAAATAAAGCCTCTATCATCAGCACTGTGCCCCAGTAAGATCTCAGGTTTGAGTTTTAATAAGTTGGTGTATTTGGCATTGAGAATATTCATAATGTACCTTTTATGAGTGTTACTGTTGAAGCAGCATGGCTGTGGCAGTCAGTGAGTTCAGCTTTACGTTTAGCAGTTTGTACCCTGGTTTTAAGCCTGTGTTATGAGATTGTCTTCATTTCCAGAACAGCCTCTGTCAGTGTTCAGTTTTTAATTATCAGGTGCTTTTAGGGTCTTTTTGGGTCCTTATGCATTGATTTACTCGCAGCAGCGCGCTGACTAACCTGTTAAAGTTCTGTGGTGGTGGTTCTGTGTTTCTGTAGACTTCAAGATTAACGTGATGACGCTGGATGATCTGGCGCCTGCTCGCCTGGGATTTACTGCAGAAACACCAGAAGAGGTGAGCAATAACGGAAATGTGTCATAAACAGGTATAAGGTAAAGTTAGAAGATAATAACTTTAATTCATTCTATTCAAACTAACATGAATTAAAGAGGATCGATAATTATCATTCCCAGTATTTTTATTCTGGGACTCCACTGCAGTAGCTTTGCAGGAGCCGCAGTTCCAAATATCTCTCACTTATCTCGGACTCGGCCCGCAGTCTGAAACGAGCCGTTTTAGCTGCTCTTCCTGTAACTCCACCCACCCAGCCAGCTTTCCTCTGACTGGCTGCCCCTCATAAACAGATGCTTTGAGCAGCAGGCGGGTCGGGCTGAGCCGTGTGCCTGAGATGACCATATTAGTGAGATCAAACAGAGCCAGAGTGGGGGAAAAAACTTCAGCTGCTGCCAGAGACAAAGAGCAGTTAAATAATATGAAATAAAAACAATGAGCTGAATGATAAGGACTGCATTATCAACACTGGATACATAAGATTAGTCACAGTCAGTGACCTGGGGGGGGGGGGCACCAGCTGGAGCGGGGCCAAAGAAAGGAAGAAATGTTTAGTAAATGCTCCTGATGGGACTGTAAATCTTCCACTGACTGCTTGATGTTCCTCACTGCAAAAATACAGAGACAGAAAGTGCAGAGAGCTGTGACTCAGGTATTAATCACAGGTTCCTGATGTTCTGTGCAAACTTTATACTGTAATCCACACTAGAAATCCTAATCAGATACAGATCGTACTGCATGTGTGCAAAGATGTGTCCTCAGCTTGAGTCATTTAGTCAGTAGGTGTAACAGAAGAGAGCCTGTGACGGTGAAATTAATGTAACGGCACTGCAAATGTTAATGCTGGAGAGTCTGTCCTCAAGCGTTTTCTCCTTCAACAGAATGCACTGAAATTTCCATTAATAAGAGAAATGTACAGCCCGAAGTGAAAGCCTCAGATTTCCTCCTCAGTAAGAATGTGACAGACTGTCAGAGACATAAGTACATTAATCTGGATATTTACATATATTTATGGATATTTAGGATCATAGGGAATATAAATCCATTCATTTGGTGCTGGTACTGTATGTCAGAGTTTATAGGATAAAATCCTTTGGGACTGATTCCATAATCAAATCGATTTTTCCATTAAAATTCTCCTTTGGGATCCTGCAGAACATATGACTACAACTTTGTACATTTACAGTAATAATTAAACATTTACACTTTAAAAAGAAACAACTATACAAAATGATTTTATTCCTTTCTGACCTATTTTTGATCCCTAACTTATATCTTTGCATTAACTGGAAAGAACTTAATTTGGAAAGCAAAGTTCTCAGTGGAGAATCAAATTATACAAGTGATCCAGAGATAATTCATGAAACCACAAAGGAAACACTGAGTCTTCCACTCGTGTGGGTATCAGACCTGTGACTAAAGATTTGGGAACATTTTCACATTTCAAACGGGGTCACAGTGATCTGAAGTCTGAGAGTGGCTGATCTAAATAATGTCACTGACCAATGACTGACCTGGGTTCACAGTCAGATCTGCCCCTCGCTCATCAGTCGGTTTCAAAACAAAATGAATGGCAACACATATCTGCACATGCATATCTGCTAATTAATATTAGACATTTCAATCAGCTAGTCAGATAATTTGAGGGGGGTGAATCCAAACAGGTCAGCTGAGATCAGTGAATTATAGGTCTCAATTAATGTGGTGGTTCCTATTCTTTAGTGAGAGGATGAACTTTAACTTTGAAATACTCTCCAGCTGAAGAAAGCCACAATTTACTGCAGTTTTATCAGTGCACTCATTCAGGGATCTTCTTGCGTTCTGCCTGCAGCCCATACAGAGAGAAGCCAAACAGGGTTCTCCTGCTCCAGCATCCTCAGACGGGAACCAGCAGCTGCAGGAGGAGCTGCTCGATTACCAAAGTGACTTCGAGAGTGACAGCAGAACCGAGCCCGACGATTATAGTGCCAATCAGGTTTCAGAGCACCTGCAAAAAACTGGAGGTGAAGAGCAGGTGGTGTCAGAGGTCAGAGGCGAGGTTTTGGATTCTGACGTGCCTCACGAGAGGACAGAAGACGATTATTCGAGCGCTTTCTCAGGCACTAGTCAGGCCTCCGCCTCACAGACCTCAGATCGCAGCCGCACTCTGAAGCCGTACAGCCAAAGCACAAGTGAGGACTCCAAGTCCTCGTTATCACACGAGAGTCGGACTTCATCTCAGCAGTCGAGGAGGCGTCCTTCAGCCAGAAAGGTTTTAAAAGAGGCAGCAGTGCAGACCCACCCGGATCCACTGGCTTCCACATGGCCAACAGGTTATTCAGCCACACACGGGGCTTTCTTCATCAAATTATTACAGGAGAGGAGCTATTGTTTCTGAACTGTAGGGCCCATTGCTCTTTATCTGTGCAAGCAATATTTCTTTATTCAAAAAAAAACATCACTGCCTGAGTAAACAAATGTGTCCACAGAGACGCAGACAGAGCATTTCACAGGTCGAGGTCACCCTCAGTACTTAGTCAGGTTCAGAGAACTAGTGATAATTTTGGATCGTTGGAGCTGAGTGAGTGAGATGAAGAGTAAACCTGGCTGTGCAATGCTCTGAAGGTAAAAGTGAGAATTTTAAACTGGACCGTCGATGCAACAGCAGCTGTTTGACATTTGCGTCACCTGCAAGTGCTGCAGGGCCGATTTCATGAGTGAGGGAAATAGTGAATTGCAGACGTCAATATAGGATAAGATGAATGCATGAGTGAACATCTCAAACTGCTCTTTACTGTAGGATTGAGAGCCGTTTAATGTGGGTGTCCATGATCAGGGATTGTAGATGAGTCCATGATTATGTACACCGATGTGAACCGAAGAGGAAGGGGAGCTAAATGTTCTTGATCTAGAGCTCATTTTCTGGGTCTGCAACTAGAACCTCTGTACTCTCACACTGAGCTGTAATTTTTTTTTTCCCAGGTGTTTCCACTGTGGACCCTGCAGTGGGCATGACCTACATGAATCTCTCTCCAGTGGTCACTCATACCATCAGTGCAGAAATGGTGGAAGGTAAGGACCAACTTCTAAAACGGGACCTAGTTTGCTTTTCCTTATTTGCCGCCGCGTATGTCCTGTTCCAGTGACGGACGCTCATAATCTCTGAGCCAGAAGATCAGGCTTCAGACTGTGTAATATCACTGAGGTATCAGTAACATGGTCCCCTCCAGCTCACACGAGGCCTTTTGTTTGCCACAGGCAGAAAATCAGAAGAACGCTGGCTTACAGGCAGCAGGAAGCTCAGCTGGTTCAGGCAGAGGATGCACTGAGGGGCTCAGGGAGCGTTTTAGAATCCAAGAATAAAGCTGGCATATTTCTCCATAAACCTTTGTGAACTTAAAGTTGGCATTTTCCACCGGACCTTGCTGACAGACAGACTAACAGGTTCTCCTCTTTGGCGAGACGATTTTTTTTTGGATTTACACAGAAAATCTTTTAAACCTGGATCCAGATGGTAATTCTCAGGGATTATTAGGGTTTGTACAAGGATGCCAAATTTCAAGTCATCCTGATGGCTGTTGTGGGACAATTTTGAAAGTTTTCATGCTGCTGCAGCGCCACCTATAGGTGACATACTGGAAGACACTGTTTTCACTGGCATTTAAATGTACATAAATGTTAACCCTGCTTTTACCAGAATTAGAGATGCTCATATAATGCTGCTGTGTAGTTCACTGTGAGCAGACTGTTTTGTACTGACATGACAGCGTGTGTCCCGTGTTTCCCTGCCAGCACTCAGCACCTTCAATCCAGCTGTATTCGCTCTGAACGAACTGCTAAAGCAGCAGCTCGCCATGACGAGGCGGTTCATTGAAAGCAGTCGCCGCCTGCACTCCAGCCTGGTGCGGAGCCTGGAACCACCTAACTACAGATATACCACCCTGGAGGACACCAAGAAGGTAGAGCACACTCTGTAGCTTCATGTGTCAGTAATGGAAATAACAGACATTTAAAGTGGACCCATTATGTTCATTTCCAGCTCTGTAGTTTTTGTTTTTGGTCTCCACTAAATTAGTTTTGCATGATTCACAGTTCCATTTATTTTGTACTGGTCTTTGTGCAGGTCCTCATTATCTGTCTTTGGGAAAGTTAACATGAACATCCACCATTGTAGCAGTAATATATACACATTAGTTCATTGGTACCTTTCTAGTACCAGTTTGGAGCACACTTTCCCTTCAGATCTGCTTGAATTCATCATGGCACAGATTCAGCTGCGTGCTGGAAACATTCTTCTGAGATTTTGGCCCATATTGACATGATGGCATCGCGCGGTTGCTGCACATCTGTTACGCAGCTCCCCCGTTCCTCCACATCCCAGAGGTGCTCTGTCAGATTGAGCTCTGGTGGCTGTGGAGGCCATTTGAGTGCAGTGAACTCATCACGTTCGAGCATGCGTTTTGAGATGAGCTTTGTGACGAAGCATGTTATCCTGCTGGAAGCGGCCATCAGTCGATGTTACACTGTGCACATAAAGGCAGTGGACACGGTCAGCAACAATACTCAGGTAGGCTGTGACATTAAACGGATGCTCAGTTTGTGCTGAGGGGCCCAAAGTGTGCCACGAAAATATCCCCCACACCATCACACCAGCCTGAACCGATGATCTGTGCTTTCATGATGTTTACGCCAGATTCTGACCCCACCACTATCTGAAGGTTGTGGCAGACTCATCAGACCAGGGATCATTTTGGCAGTCTTCTGTTGTCCAGTTTTGGTGAGCCCATGTGAATTGTAGCCTCAGTTTCCTGGTGTTACTACTGCTTTCCTATCGGCTCAAAGCAGTCTGGCCATTGACCTCTGACCTCTGGCATCAATGAGGCATTTTCGCCTCATTCCCTGTAAACCGTAAAGATAGTTGCGCAGGAAAATCCTAGATCAGCAGTTTCACACCAATACTCAGCCCATCTGGCACCAACAACCACCTCTCTTCCCCATCCTGATGCTCAGTCTGAACTTCTGCAGGTCACCTCGACCATGCCTGAATGCACTGAGATGCTGCAGTGTGATTGGCTGATCGGATGTTCATGTTAACGAGCAGTTTAACAGGGATAAACAATAAAGGTGTGTGTGTTTGTGTGTGTGCAGGCATTTATCTCTGCATGAGGCTAAAGTTTTTATTCCTGAGTGCCTGCACCAGCTGTGATGCAGCTGCGGTCTGTGGGTATCATGACATAAATAAATGACCACAGTAATGCTTTAATTTGGTTTCTGAATTTCAAACTGACTCAGTGAAACTTTCTCTTTTCAGTTTATCCGCAAACACACATGAAGCAGCTTCGGAGGTGCCGGAGGTCAGAGACGACCACCGTATGTGACGGCAAAGAGCATTTCATTCTTTTTAAAGATTTATTTGTATACATATTTGAAAACTTTTTTTTACTAAGGTAATAGTCATAAAATATTTGTACTTTAGAGAGACTGAAACCTTGTGGATGAGTGAGGCCGTTATGTGGACCACATGAAAACATTGAGAGATTCTTCAATAAAATTAAAGCCTGTCAAACCAATGAAACTGACTTTCCTGCTTTATGTTCAGTGAATCAGTCAGAAATGTTTAAATGTGAAATCTCTACCTTGGTTTGATTTGGAGAGCTGCTGCTGCTCTTCCTGTTGGTCCAGTGTGGAGTTACCGGACTGACGCCACACAGAATGGTTTTAATGCTCAGCTTATACCAATAATCACTCAGTGAAATAAACACTTGCAAGGGAAGTAATAAAATGTTTATTAAAAAATTAACACATACAGTCGGTATATTTGCTTTTGCAGTCTCCACCACCAGCAGGAACTTGAATTATTCTAAAGAGAAGTGCAGAATTTACCAAAATCTAAAGACAAGCTGCAACAGCCAGACCCAGTAACAACAATCAGTGATGGGGTGATGGGGGGGTGTTGATGGGGTTGTTGAAGGCACAAATTCAGGCTGTAGTGAGGTTTGTCAATATGGGTCATTGAAAGGGTAGAAAGGATGTCCGGCATCCCTGGGAACACGCTTTCCTCCAACCTGCAACAACAGAAGTTAACATATTTACCCCCCCGCTCTTCAGGAAAATCTGTTCCTTCACATTAATACTTCCTGTTTACAAAACCAGGCCGTCGCTCTTTGATTTTTACATCAACTACTTTTACTATTTGCTTTTTTTGGCATTATGGAGCCTTCATAACATTGTAAGTACAGGACGCTGAGTTTATGTTCAGAACAGCCGTGAGCATCATGAGGTGAATTATAGTTTCAAACTAACGTAGAGGAACAGAAACGAGCACCCTGCACGTTTATCGGTTTTCTAATTATCCACTGGAGAAAATGCGCTTCCATGTGGGACAGAAAGGTCTCTTTATCTGCTAGTTATGAATCCTTCTGGGTTACATTTGCTTTAATATTTAAACGATCGTGGATGTAGCTTATGGCTGGGAAACGCAGAAACAGTGCTGGTGTTTGGAGATATAAAGCTTAGGTACTGAAAAACTACTGCAGCAGATAACCAACAAATTAAAAAGGGCAGAATTGGATGTGCTCTGACGGTCTGTAACTCACATCATCTTCATAGTATAAAGGTGATATTTTACAAGGCTTCACTAAACATGCAGAAGTTATCAGGGCATAGAAGTCTGGTTTCACCTTTGCTGGAATTAAGAATGCTTCATAACTTAAGATATAAGGCTAAGCAACGTGGCTTTAAAAAACAGTACATCTCATTATGCTTGAGAGAAAAACTCTTGTGTCACACTGGAAGTGTAATGTCGTTTTTGCAGAAGTTGTGCACAGTGTCGTCTCTGCATGCTCAGCACTGCAGAGCCGATATAAACAGTAAGTTACGTCCCAGCATAAAAGCCCACTTACTTCGACCATTGGTACGATGTAGCGCCAGCCTCTGTTCAGTGATGTAATACTTTTAATTTCTTCGGCTTCGAGGGTAAAGTCAAACACCTGACGACAAAATTATATCAACGCTTTAGATAAAACACAGACTGTAAACTGCAGCTGCACCATTCAAACCTGACGTCACCTGAATGTTCTCTCTGATGCGGGACTGCGTCACACTCTTGGGGATTGTAACTACTCCACGTTGTGTCTGCCACCTGGAAATACAAAAGGTTTGTGTTGGCGTGAAGCTGCTGGAGGGGTTCCACATGATACCTGTGTGTGTGTGTGTGTGTGTGTTTTTGTCCCATTTTGTTTGCTTTTGTTGGAAACAGGCTGTTGTTACACATTGTTGTTCTGAAACATCACCCAGCCTTCCTGAAGTGTGGCGTTCTTATGTTTACAGCAGCGCTGTGTTATATAAAGTTTCCCAACATAGAAGAACCAAGTTAGTGATGGAAATTTACCAGGATGACCTGAAATTTTGGATTTTCAAACTAAAAGTTTTCCATCATTTACCTCTATTAACACTTGCTCGTTGGTACAACTGTGAGTCAGCCGTCTCCCTTCAGCTTTTTTAGCTGTTGTGAACCAACAACTGTGAGTAAAGTGCTTTCGAGGACACATTTTAGATGCATATTGTGCTACAAACTAACAAGCTGATGCCAGATGGGTTTTTTTTTGAGAACTTAAATCTAACCTTGGAAACCTAAAGAAATATAAAGTGTGATCTTTGCTAAAAACACTTCTGGATCCTCTCATCTGTAAACTCACCTCAGGAGGATCTGAGCTGGGGACTTTTTATATTTCTCTGCGAGGGAGGCGATCACGGGCTCCTCGAGCAGGACGGGCTCGTCCGGGTGCTTCCAGGCTCGGTCAGCGGACCCCAGAGGACTGTAGGCCGTCATCACGAGGCCCCGGTCCCGACAGTGGGCCAGCAGCTCTACCTGGGCCAGGTAGGGGTGGCACTCGACCTGTCCGGCAAAAATGCAGGTTCCAGGGTTACCTCGGGCATTTTACAAACATATTTCATCATCACCACAAACATCCTGTACCTGAAGCACCGTTGGTTTGATGCTGGCGACTGACAGGATGTCATCAATCTGCCTGCTGTTGAAGTTGGACAGGCCGATGGCTCGGACGAGCCCCTTCCCCACCAGCTTCTCCATGGCGGCCCAGGTCAGCTTGTAGTCCGTGTCGTCGTACAGCAAGGATCCATCCTCCTTTCTGGGGAAAGGAACGTCTCCCCGTCTAGGAGCAAACCGAGAAGGTCTTGAAGGACAGGCTTAGTTTGAAGCATCAGTTTGAGCAAAAGCAAATTTGGAAGAATGACATCATAAATATACATTTTTTAGGATAAGCAGTATTCTTCATTTTAAAATCTAGTCTTAAGCTGTGACTATCTTTATATCTCAGCGTAAGCAGAAACAGGATAGACCATTACACGATAATCACTCTGTTATCTTGAGAGAACCAAGCTGGTTTTGTCAAGATAACGAGCTGATCATACTGTTATTAGACCTGGGTGGAGGCTGAGCTCACTGAAAGGCGTAGGGCCAGTGGATGAGGTAGAGGTCCAGGTATTCCAGCTTCAGGTCCTTCAGGGTCTTCAGGAGGGCTGGCTCCACGTCGTCCGGGTGGTGCTGGTTGTTCCACAGCTTGGATGTAACGAACACATCCTCTCTTCTCAGGGACTGGAGCACGGAGAACATGACAGATATAATTTAGACGTGAGTTTTCTTTGTTGTTTTTAAAGATGGCAGAAGTCAGACTGGTCAGTAAAATCTGACAAATTTTATCTGTTTTTAACTGAAGCTTCAGTTTGATGAAGCAGCTTTACCCTGTCGGGTCCGAGCTTCTCCTGTAAGGCTTCTCCGATCTCAGCCTCGTTACCATAGATGGATGCACAGTCAATGTGGTGATACCCGGCTTCCAGCGCCCAAATAACTGCTTGTTTCACCTGTAACAGATATATACGATTCAGTAATGTTTGTCCTAAAAGCACAGCTCTGACAAATTCTCTGAGAAACAAGTTAAACATAAACAGGCTGCTGTATGTATTTTAATACTATACTTGACTAATAGTGGTTCAATACTGTTGAGTAGATCTTATCATCATTCTGTGACGTCAATCTTTGTGTTCTGGCAGCTTTGATCGTGTTTCTAATATTAGTGGTAAAGAATTTAGATAGAGCTGCATTTTTGCTTCCGCAGCAGCAGCAGCAGCCACCTGACATCAGTCACCTTAGACCATCAAAACCAACTGATTCAAATGGGTGCAAAGGACCAATCAGCATTCATTAGTAGAGTTCTAGGTTTATGGGCAAAACTGAGTCAGATGTAAGAAAATCTAAATAAGTGTCATTTTATTTCATTTCAAATATATTACTGTTGATACTGTATCTGATCAAACTGAAACTAAATGGTAAAAAGTAACCATTTATCTCCATTCACTCCTGTTCAGAGCACCCTCTGCTGCTGCTGCCAGGTTCTGTAAAATCACTTCTGCAAAACAGATCAAGCTTATAGTTAGGGCTGGATCAGGTGACCCTGAACCCTCCATTAGTTATGCTGCTATAGGCCTAGGCTGCTGGGGGGTTCCTGTGATGCACTGAGTGTTTCTTCTTATTCACCTCTTTTTACTCTGTTTATACCCCACTCTGTATTTAATCATTAGTTATTATTAATCTCTGTCTCTCCCCCCTCAGCAGATGACCCCCCCTCCCTGAGCCTGGTTCTGCTGGAGGTTTCTTCCTGTTAAAGGGAGTTTTTCCTTCCCACTGTCACCAAGTGCTGCTCATAGGAGGTCGTAATGACTGTTGGGTTTTCTCTGTATTATTGTAGGGTCTCTACCCACAATACAAAGCGCCTTGAGGCGACTGTTTGTTGTGATTTGGCGCTAAATAAATAAAATTGAATTGAATTGAATTGCAGAATCATAGAAACTAACTGAAATGCATTGTAAAGGTGAGGGCGCTGCAGAGACTAGTTAAGTAGCTGAATTTGTAAAAACATCTTTCAGATGGCAATCTGATTATTTATTCAAAAAGAATATTGATTAGTGCAGCTTTGTTGTGCAACATTACAGAGCCACTGTATTTAGGTGGAAGAAAAGGGAGAAGAGTAAATGATATATTTGACATTTTTTATCATCAGAAAGTCTCAAACAGCTTAAAAACACGAGAACCAAAGTGCAGCTTCTACCTTTCCAGGCTCACTCTTCCATGTTCCCAGTCCAAGGAGGGGCATCTTGCGCCCTGTGTTAAGAACTGCAAAGTCATTCATGCCTCTCAGAAGCACCTTTAAAAGAACGAACAGAGAGATTCAGTCAGTGAGGAGATCTGCTCGGCTCAGAGGGACGTGAAAAGCTGCGGCAGGAAGAACTGCGCCGCTCCTTAGTCCGACTGCAGCATGCGACGCTTTACCTGCTCCATAAACTGCAAACAAAGACAAGGATGCACACGACACACTGCTGTCGGTTCCTCCTAACCACTGCTGTGCAGATGTTTGCTTTTGGCAAAGTAAATATCAGCAGGCAGCAGGAGTAACAACAGTATGCCACAGTTTTACAGTGCTGCACAACCATGTACTTTATTCCCAGCATAGACAAATAAACGTGAAGTGCAGGTAAAGCAGCTGTGCAGGAAAAGGAGAATCGAATTTTAAAGCCATTTAAGCTCATATTGACTGACAAATGAAGGAGAGACTGTACAGCACTGAAGACAACTCATATCCAAATTTAACTTCAATTAGAAAACGGTCACACGATGAGAATGCAGTCAGAATGCTAACATTAAGTTTGCATATAGGAATAAAAATATTAGCTTGTGGAGGAAATTCCTGAGTGGACAGTTTGTACACGTTAAGTGACGAGAATTTCCCAGCTCGAAGCCGTGTGGAAGTGTGTTTTTGGACAAAAAAACTGAAAAGGAAGCGCGAGAGGAAACGAGAGGGCTGCTGACTTGCATTTTTACCAGCTAGAGGGATCCGATCATTCCCTTCACTGCATAAATCAATATATTTGGTAACAAGAAGAAAGAAAATCACTTATTCCCTGAGGATTTGTGTCAGGCTTGGATTGGATTTCTCACAGTGCACTCATACAACATAAAATCACATCGTAGGCGTTTATCAGTCAGCAGGTAGTACAACCCTGAGTAAGAACGAGCAGACAGACACCTGTACCTGCTTTCTCTGGCTCACAGCTCTCAGCACGAAGCATGTGCTTGTGCCACGTTCTCGCTGGTCTCAGACCCCTGACATGCTCAGCCATTTTCCCAGCACTAAAGAAGCAATAGTAGCTACTTTAGCTGCTCCCTTATTCACCGCAGCAGGCCGCTCTGCATATTTGACCGTTTACCCCAGAGGGACTTGTGTCTCCTTCCAGGTGCCAACCAGGGATCTTTCCCTTGTTAGGCGAGTGTGTGAACCACCACACAGCAGAGGTTGGGGCCTTCCTGTGTGGAGTTTGCTTGTTTTCCCTGTGATTGCATGGGGAGAGAGAAGCCGTGCAGTCACAGGGTGCTCTGGCTTCCTCCCACACCTAATTTAGAATTAGCAATTCTAAATTAGGTGCGAGTGTGAGTGGTTGTGTGTTTCTGTGTTAGTCCTGTGATAAGGTCTATGCTGCCTTTCACCCTGTGACAGCTGGGATGGATGGAAGTGTCCAGAAGTGTTTCACGGTGGCTGAAGAGCAGAAAGTCTTGCCTCTGGAATGACTGGGAAAACACATGGAATTAGCTAACTCAGCCGCAGGGGGGCCACAAGCTGATCCCAAGACAAATGAGGAGGGTGCATCAGGAAGGGCACTTGGTGTAAAACCTGACCCAAATCAATTATGCAGACAGATCATCAAATATAGCATTTCCATCCAGGATTGGTTAACAACAACAACAGCAACCACCACCTCCTGGTGACCAGGACGGTACTGATGGAAACTGTGCTACTGTTGGGGTGAAGACAAAGGTGGAGGAGAGGGGGAAGCCGTGTTCAGAGGCAGCAAGAGAGAAGGTGTGGATGGAGGGCATGCAGAGGGCTGGTGTGACAGAAGAGGATGTAAGAGATGGGGTAAGATGCAGGCAGATGATTCGCTGTAGAAGAAGGTGGTTCCAGATTAGGCACAGCAATATTAGAGGGGAGTGTGAAGAACAGATTACACCTCTGCAGCATGACTGTTTCCCTCTCCTCCCCCCTTTTGTTAATCATCTTGTGGAACTCATGGGGCTCCTCGTGCTGGGAACCTTAAATGTGCCTCCTCCAGCTGAGAGCCCAGTTAGTGCCCTTGGTAAATTCCTGCCATATTTTTATCCAGCTAATTATAATTAGAAGAAAACTGACTTTTATGGCTATAGTGTTGCATTTTGTGCTGTTTCAACAGCTGACAGCCCTTTTTGGAGTCTCCTGTGATAAATCTTATTTTCCTTTTGCATCGTTTACTTTTTAAGTACAGGAAAGAGAAGCTGAGTTAATCGGTTTACACTCGGCTGGCCGCAAAAAGCTCTCCAAAAATCCCGGAGTGTCAGCTGATTCTCTGGGAGGTCACGCGCCCTGCCACGCCTCGGCGCCGCTGTCCTCGCGCTCACAAACAGGAAGCGACCCCTGTGTCCTGCAGATGATGCTAGCAGGCAGTGCTATCTGCAGCACCGCCTGTAGATCAGTGTTATCTCTGAGGTCACTCTTCTTGGAGAGATTTTCTCCACTATCGTCGCACCCTGCGGTGAAGTAACAGCTAGCCGCGGCTGTAGCTTTTAACACCAACTCTCACACTCTCTCGCGTTACTGCTTCCTTTTAAAACCGGTGATCAGCCGTTAACGGAGGTCCACGTCCACTCACTCACCCTGCAGCCGAAGCCGACACACAAACGGCGCAGCGCCTGCTTCAGGACCCGCATGCTGTAAAACCACACACGAACCCGCCTCCGCGGCTCTGAGCCCACTTTGATTCGCCCACTTACTGTTTCAGGGTTTTAAAAGCTGCCGACTTCAAACCGAGGTTCCGGTGTTCCTCCTGCAGCAGGACCGCCGTGCACAGACTGCCGCTCTCTGCTGAATGTTCAAAAACACCACCTCATCTTGTTGACGTTTTCCTTTTCCGGGATGATGATTTTTCCATTTCCGGTGAATCCGAAGCTGGACATGGCACATAACAAAAGATTATCTATAGATACGAAACACACCGACATAAATCTAAAGGATGTTTTTCTCCCTTGGATTTTTTTTTTTACTTTGACATCCTAAAGAAGACTGGAAATATATATTTTAAATAAATAAACATACAACAAATAGGCAAAAAAAAAGCAGAATCTGTGAGCTCATCTCAAATGAATTGAAAACTACCGAGTAAAGAAACTAACATAAGGGCGTTCTAACAGGTTACAGTGGCTTACTCGGGATTTTAAACTCATTCAGCCATTCATCGATTTATGATTTACTTTAAATAAAGAGCATAGCAGAACCAGGTTAGACTAGAATAATTATGGGTTATCCACAAATAAAGGTATGTTATTCATTTTAATGAGAACCGAATGAATGTCAGATCAAAAATATTCAGTTTCTGCAGAAAAAAAAAGAAACAAAGCTCTATTTCAAATTTAAGTTTTCTTTATAACTAAATATATAGTATGGATTTTTAAAATGGCTTTATGGGAAAAAGGCAAAACTGCTGTGGGATCTGTGTGGGCAAAACTCACATGGGATAAATGTGGGTTTGCCCTGCACACGCAGTTCACCCACAGCTGCCCACTGTAGGCTCACACAGGCATGTTTGCTGGGATGGTAGTAAGACCTGCTATGATGTGTGGTTTGGGAATGGTAGCACTAACAAAAAGACAGGAGGCTGAGCTGGAGGTGGCAGGGCTGGAGATCCTCAGATTTTTGGGGGGAGTGATTAGGAGGGACGGGATTATGAGTACATCAGAGGGACAACTCAGGCTGAGTAGCTGGGAGACAAAGTTAGAGAGGCGAGGCTGAGATGGTGTAGACATGTGCAGAGTGGATATATTGGATAAAGGATGTTGCAAATCAGTTACAAATCTTTTTAAATCCGTGTTTTAGTTTTTACTTTAATTTTAGTAAACTGTCAAAGCTTTTTTAATGGTCTGAACTAGTGTAGGTACACTCCTCACCGGTAGGGGGCAGTCTGCGGGAAAATATGCACCACCGACAAGCAGGGAGGGAGGCAGAAACGGAAGGAAGATCAATATCAACAACCTGAGTTTAAAACTCAAGTTGAACTTCGCCGCAGTTGTAGCGGATAAGCCTTTTGAAGTTATTATTGTAACTTCTTACGCCTTAATACTATCCGGTGCATTATGGGGGAGTTTCATCCCGCGCGCTGTGGCAGCGGTTTAGCTCTGAGATCAAACTCAGTGGCTAGTTTGGAGATAAGTTAGCTCACTTTCTGTCAGCTGACTGGCTTGGACTCACTTTGGCCCCCTCGGGCAGCAAACTCTTGTCTAATATGCTCAGACATATTCGCTTAGTTTGAACACCACCGTTGGCTTAACCGGAGTTTGTGCTCGCTGCTGTTGACGCGTCCTGGTGCAGTCCGCTTTGCAATGCTCCTGCAGCTGCTGCCACCAGTCATCTAGCTGGCTCCTGTCCCCCTCTCCTCTACCCCCTCCCTTAATGGCTCACTGCGGCGCCTCCGAGCCCAGCGCAAAGGTGCAGGCACCGCACCCGGACGGCATCCCGCCCCCGCAGGGCGGCGTAGACCAGAGCATGAAGCCGGTGCTGTTTGAGATCTTCGGCGAGATTTGGACCGTGCAGTCGCGTCTCGGCCAGGGAGTCTCGGCCTCCGTGTACCGGGTCAGTTCGGGCAGAGCCACCACTGCAGCTGTGAAGGAGTTTCAAGCCGACACTCAGGGAGGAGATTACGGGTATCACAAGGAGAGGTCCGTGCTGGAAGACATCCAAGGACATAAAAACATCGGTAACAGCCTCATTTCACTTGTATAAAACATGCGGCTCCTGGGGCCACATAGAGCCCACTTTGTTCTCATGTGGGCCGAGCCATTGAGCACTTCACAACCCGTTTTTCTTTTCATGCATGGAAGCAGAAATAAACTAAGCATTTATTTACAAAACAGACGAGGAAAATGTGCCGTTTCAGCAGTACATGTGCAGTAAACATCACAGTGGCTCTACAATAACACAAAACATTAATATGCAGAGTTTTTGTAATCACTGCCAATTTTTGAGAAGAGACCTCAGTCATCTGACATGCGCCAACCCTACTTATAAACTGTGATCTTTATCTGTCACATCCTTCTTTGGCCTTTTGTAGTTCTTAAAACTTACTGTGAACATCCACTTACATTCACTGGATTATAATAATACATTTATCCACGTATTTCATGGGGAATATGCTTGTATAGATCAGCAAGATGGTCTTACACTGGCATGTCTTCCTGCTGGCGTTGCACTGCCATCGATCCTTTCTTTGATGAAAACCTCAATAAAGTTCTAAGTAATATAATTCTCACGATGTGTGTAACGATGCATTTTTTTCCCTCCTGTTTCTCAGTCACACTGTACGGTGTGTTCACCAACCACAGCTGTATGGGCATCACCACCCGTTGTCTTTTGCTGGAGCTCTTGGATGTCAGCGTGTCTGAGCTGCTGGTGAGACGCAGTAGTGGTACCCAGGGTGGTAGGTGAGTGAGGTGATATATACACGGTGCAATATAACGTGCACATTGTGAAGTATTTGGGTGCATAAAGTGGCTGCATGTTTGGGGTGCTACTTCACTACAAAGAAGTTCTTTGTTATGACTTCTGTATTCTCAGTGTCAGGGATTAAGCTAAAGGGGGGACAACGGCACACAAACAAGAGCAGCCCACAGCACAGGATTGTTCCACATATTTTCCCCCGGTGACAGTTAACAGCTACAACATGTAGACAGGTGCCTGCAAAGCTCTGCAAAGTTGGTGGCATTTCTCATGCAGGTGGTTTCTATTTCACATGAACAGACCTTTGCGACATCAATCATTAAAGTAGAGAAAGCTCCGTGTTTTGCCATACTGATGTAGAAAGCACATAATGCCATCTGCTGGTCAAACAAATATGCTGCATGTACTGTAACAGTTACAGTGTAACTGACATGTTCTACTAAATGAAGTGACCTATAGTGAGATCTGAAGAGAGTGTGAGGTTCCTGTGTAACGTCCTAGTTTGCCGTTTCTCTTCAGACCCCAGCAGGGCCACTCCATGTGGCTCGTCCAGCACTGTGCCAGAGACATCCTCGAGGCTCTCGCCTTCCTGCACAGGGAAGGCTACGTCCATGCAGACCTCAAACCGCGCAACATCCTCTGGAGCGCCGACGACGAGTGCTTCAAGCTCATCGACTTTGGCCTCAGCTTCAAACAGGGAAACCAGGTGGGGTTTTGTTATTATGGTCCATATTGTAATCCTGACACTTTATTCATTAACTTAACAAACATCATGCAGTGACTGAAGTTTAAGATGTGTTTTTATGATTTTCTTTAACATTAAATATAATCCAGCACATAAATAAATGCAGATAACAGGTGGATGTGTTCAGCACATGGTGGGTTCATTCAGTAGCGAGTTTTGACCATCGAGCTATTTCACCACTTCTGTTCCCTGTTGTCCGGCCTCCATTGTGTTATGCCTGTGGGTGCAGATCGGGTCAAAGAGGCCCAGGTGTCAGCGGACTTGGATGACTTGGTAGACTTTGATTGGCAGACTCAGGGCAGGTGACAGAGCGCTGACAGCCAGCTGCAGCATGCTGATGAGCCTGATCAGTTTGTAGGCAAAGGCAAAAGTGAAGCTGAAGCTTTAAGAGTTTTTCTTCTTATAAACAGATTTTGTTAACACGCCGCTCTCTGTTCGTCTTCTTGGCTGGAGCTGAACCAAACAGCGATTGAGTTTAAGCTTTTGTGGATCAATCTTTAGAGCTCTAAAGGAAATAAATGCACTTGATAGAGAAGTCTAGAAAAATGCATTTAGTAGTGAAAGTTAATGCAAAAGAATAATTTTGTGCTGATCATCTTGTTTTTCTGTTAGCTGGAAGATAAACTTATAATTGAGATTAAAATATGAATAATCACAAAGTGTGAGAAAAGAGGAGCTGTGTTTGCATAACTACAATAACTGGCCTCTCTTGTAGGATGTGAAGTACATCCAGACAGACGGGTACCGCGCTCCAGAGGCGGAGCTTCAGAACAGCCTGGCCCAGGCCGGGGTGGAAGTGGAGGGCGACTCGGGCTGCACGGCCGCCGTCGACCTGTGGAGCCTGGGCATCGTCCTGCTGGAGATGTTCTCAGGAATCAAACTCAAAGACACCGTCCGCTCGCAGGAGTGGAAGGTGTGGCAGAGAAGAGTCTAATAATAAGAACCTTTGATGCTATAAGAATATATGAGGTTACATAGTATGTATTTCTGCCCTGTAGGATAACAGCGCTGCCATTGTAGACCATATCTTTGCCAGCAACAACCTGGCATGCCCTGCCATCCCTGTCTATCACCTCAGAGACCTTATCAAAAGGTAACGGTTCATCCAGCTGTAAATTCTAACGTTCATGATGTCTGCAGTTACTGACTGATGTTACTGTGTCTGCAGCATGCTCGTCACTGATCCAAAGCAACGATGCACAGCTCAAACTGCCCTGCTGAGCCCGTTCTTCAGTATTCCCTTTGGTAAGTCCAACATCTGAGACAACCACCAAGATAAACACAACTCTCTAATATTTATGTGTGTGTGTGTGCGTGTGTGTGTCAGCACCTCACATTGAGGACCTGGTTCTTCTGCCCTCTCCTGTTCTGCGTCTGTTGAACCTCATCGATGACAGCCACCTGCACAACGAGGATGAATATGAAGGTATCGAGCGTTCTTTGTTTTTCTCTATATTTTGTTTTGCTTATGTCTTCACTGAGCTTCTCAAAGCCTGTTTTTTCCATCACTTGCCTCATGTAAGTAAAACTGTGCGTTTGTCATTTGCAGATATCCTGGAGGACATGAAAGAGGAGTGCCAGAAGTACGGCTCCGTGGTGTCTCTGCTCATCCCCAAGGAGAATCCAGGGAAAGGGCAGGTGAGTCTGTTTCCCTTTAGAGGGGCTTTTCAAACAAAAGCAGCAGCCTGTGGTGCTTTACCCACACCTTTTCTATTATGAATAATGTGAATCTAAGTGCATCACAAACCTTTGCTTTGTCACGCTGTTCGACATTTTAATACTCAAAGTCGTTGTTGGATTATGAACGGCGGTCTGAAAGGGGTGCACAGGGTTAAAACCATCATTGAGAGAATATCTCCCATCATTTACACGACCAGCAGCACCCTGAACTCCTGACACAAGCAGTTTGAATATGAATCCGTGGTCGTCACCCAGGGGTTAACAACCTTCACTATAAACAGCCATTTTTGATCCAGTAAATCTTTATTTTGGCCTTATAATGAAGGGAGTATAAACTGGCATATCAACATTACTAACAGGTATAAATAATTACTTCTTTTGACCACATGTGGGCTATTTATGATAATCTGATACTTAAACTTTTGCATTTGATTTGCAATAATTTTATTGCCAACAAAAGAGAACAACAGTGAAATAGAAGGAAAAAAATCAGTATGTTCAGGATAATCTCACCTGTGTTTATGCAAACGAATCGAATTAAAAGTACTTTGATAATAAATAAAATACGTCAGCTGAAAGAAAATTAAATGCGTAATATTTATAAATGCCGTTCAGAAGACGGATTAATTACAGCAGTGCGATCATTACAGAAAAACTGTCACATTTTTTATTTTATTCACCTTTATTTTTCCACGAAGTAGATCAAAAGTTTGCAGCTCATTAGCTAAACGAGTTGCAAACTTGTATTCAAGCATGCTGGTAACACCCACTGATCCTTCATGTCCCTCACGTCCACAGGTCTTTGTGGAGTATGCAAACTCCAGCGACTGCAAAGAGGCTCAGAGGCTGCTGACCGGCCGCACCTTCGATGGCAAGTTTGTCGTGGCGACCTTCTACCCTCTGAGCGCCTATAAAAGAGGTTACCTGTATCAGACTGTCCAGTGAAGTCCTGAATCCTCCATTTACACCTTGGCGTAGTTTGCATGTTAAAAACACAACAGCAAAGGGCGCCACGGGGAGGAAACATACCTGCAGTCATGAGTAGCTGCCCTGCAGTTCAGATGTGAGTGAGTGTAGTTAAAAGTTCTGCATGCAGTTTTCTACAGTACCTCCGTGTTTCATGCAGACTGAGCTGTGAAGAGCACCCGCCTTCAGTCTGTGTGCTGCTTTTATCATCCAGTGCTTCGAAGTAAACCGAGTCTATCATTAAATATGTCAGCCAGAGGCCGGCGCTCCGAGGACCGCGGTGCCTGTTCGAGCTTCCACGTCGCTCTCACTCACTCGTAAAACCTCCCGTTAGGGTCGCAAGATCAAAAGATACAATTCTGCACTGTGTTCTGAAAAGTTTTAAAGGGCATCTCACTAAATATTTATTAGAGAGGCTTTATTTCATCAGCTTTTTAATGGATGCTGTTAAATACATGTAGCAGGTGTTGGTAGTAGTTTAAGGGGAGTTTAAACTCCCTGTAGATCACAGCCCTGTGAGCAGGTTACTGTGCTGAAAGCAGTTTATTAATATTGCCTATTTATATATATTTTTTAGGTTAAACATCTTAGAGGAAATGACATGGTACCAGGGGATGTCCAGCTGTCCTCTGCTTTCTACTCTGCCTGTTTTCAGGGACATAATTGTTTTTCTGATGCCTCCACTAGCTGCTAGTTTCCATTCACTAACTCACTGCCATTATCTGAGCAAGCCGAGGGGTCCCTGCACCCTGTCCTGTAGCCTTATGCTTTGTAGCCTTTCATTTAAAAGTCAGTTTGATCTGAGAATATTTTAATTATGGGTGTAACTCACTGCGCTGCCCTTCACCAACACATGCAGCGTCATTTTTCAACACACAAGCAAGTAAAACAAAAAGAGCTCGTAGGTAAATAAGTCTGTGAACACAGATGCTTCCAACAAGGTGAAAGTGTTCTAACTTAATCCAGTTTGTGTCCAGTTTACCTCGTAGTTGTAACATAGTTTGAATTATAGTCCAGAGCCAAAGCATCAAGCAGATATTAGATGTGGAGATGACCCTGAACAAGTAGCCACAGCTGGAGGATGCTCGTAGCCTCTTTCATGGTGGACCATCTTTCTCCAAGTTGGTACAGTCTGTGTTCTTGTGTGCGTTCTTAAATCTTGCACATTGTGGCTCTAAAGGCTCTGCAGCACCGATGCAAGCTGAAGGCTACTGCTAACTACATGACGTTTCATGTGAGACAAGCTTCCAGTGTTTTGGTGCATGATCCAGCAGATTGATGGTACACCGCCAGCCCGGCGTCGTGGCACCGTCATCCTGCTGGAGCCCCTTTCATTCTTCTGCCAGCTTGTTGAAATGCTGCTGTTTGCATGATGAGATTAAAAAAAAATGTAGCCTTGAGGTGAAGATTTCCTGGAGCTGCAAAGTTAGTATTTTTGGGGCTTTATTTAGCAGCAGGTTTGGTGTTTCTGCAGTGGAGTGTACTTTTTATTGTGGAATCAGCAGTTTTTGTTTACTTGGTTTCTCAGTTCAGTTTTGTTTTATTGGGTTTATCGTAAACAACAAGCCCTCGTTGAAACATCAGTTCTACACAAGTGCCCGATGCTCGCTAACTAACCCCAGTGCTGCTACAGCTGCATGTGCTCATAGCTGAAGCCATTGCAGGTGCCTTATGAAATAACCCCCTCCCAGCAGCTGCAGCGTCCACAGGAACCAAAGTGGGCCGCTACAAACCGTAACATGAGCAAAGATTTTCTTCTTTCTTCACTGCTAATTTTTCAGTGATTGCTTATTAATCAAAAGCTACGAGCTGCAGTGACAGTGCAGGTAAATCACTACAGGAAGTACATATAGCCGAGCAGCGAGAAGTTCCCCTTCGTATTCTCCAGGTGGAATTTGATCACGAGCCATAATTATTTATGCTGCGACGCTGAAGAAAGCACAGGAAATATCAAACTTATTTGTTCACAGTGTCAGAGGACAGAACTACTCTACCCACAATCCTCCATTCTCTGTGAAACAGAAAAGTCTGACGTTGTTACAGTGGAAATGTTTAAACCCACAAATATCTGAGCACGAAGTTTAAGAAATCGAGAGAGCGGACACACACAGACACACACGCGCACACACACCCAACACTATGAGGATGAAGAGGGTCAAAGTTGAGGAGGTTAAAGGAATCTGGGATTTGCGGTGCGTTATGAGACGAGTACTTCCTTCCATGTTAGGAATAACTGCACATTATTGCCCCTTTTTTTCTTTTTCCTTTATTTTTTGATCCAAATGAAATCTTTTGGTCACGAT
Organism: Archocentrus centrarchus; assembly: GCF_007364275.1. NCBI lineage: Eukaryota > Metazoa > Chordata > Actinopteri > Cichliformes > Cichlidae > Archocentrus > Archocentrus centrarchus. Next base: position 1,381,240 of record NC_044349.1, read on the forward strand.
TGTCTCATAGCTGGTTGACTTGGTTCAAGGCTTCAAACTATATGAAGCTTTTCTGAAGCGTCAGTGGAGAAAATGAGTGAGAAATTCCCTTTGGGAGCTTTATTGTTTTAATACTACATAAACTTGTATTAGCTCACTGATGAGCTGCTGATCAGAGCCAAGTGAGTATGTTAAACTGAACAAAGTCACCAGTAAAAAGAAGAAGGTTTCCTCCTGTAACGCTACGCAGTTAAAGATTTCCCTGATGTTTTGTGAGAGGCAGCCAAGCAGAAGAAAGTTGGCTTAAAGGGAAAGAATCTAAAATGACTTGTTTCACACAGGAACTGAAGAGTTACAGCAGAGGTCAAAGGTCAAAGGGGTTACTCTGGACTGCGAAACATGCAAAGCCAACACAATAGAGACCAAGAGTAGATGTATGGGGCTGGAGATGGGTGTAATAGGTCTTCTTTAAAGACACTGATGTGCTTTGTGTATGTGATACTGCAGTGGGATCCTTGGAAAGGTCTACTGACGGACTTTTCTACAAACTTTATTCAAATGTGCCTGAAATGTGAATTCCAAAGTTTCCACTTGGAAACGTCAGTGCCCTGAAATCCTGATTTTAAAACTCGAGTCCTTCCGACCACTTTACAGTCCAGAAGGTTGTAGGTCTCAGAAAACACACAACACATCCAGTTAATTACACAAGAAAGTGTCTCCAGGAGAGTTTGGACATTGTGAAGTGAACTCTGTGTGTGTGTGTGTGGGGGGGGGGGGTCATTCTCAGCCTCTTTCAAACTCCCGTCTACAACAAGTAATAAAACCGAAGCACAGAGACAAAGTTAAGAGATGGTTGAACTAAACTGGCTCTTAAGCCTTTAACATGACCTCCATCTGAACCCACACTGCCATCATTGAAGCACTGAAACACGAGTATGATTTTTTTTTTTCTGGTGGTACTTGAGGAGTTATCAGCTGGTTTTTATTGTTAGTAGTTTATATTGAAAAGGGCAAAGCAGGTCTGTCTGTGGCTACATCTTAAAAATGATGATGTGACTGCTCTGCTTTTATAAATGAATGAAAGTGATTATTGATTTTTATGTAGTGTTTGACAGCGTTTGTTACCTGTAGCTCTGAAGCCAGTGCTGCTCTTTATTTCACTACAAGTCTAAGAAAAAGTGCTGCCTCAGAGCTGTGAGAGAGCCGTGGGTAAAAAAACCCGTTGGCAGTTTTAAATGTGAGAGTGGAATATTTATTCAGCTGCTGTGAGCTTTACCATGTGCAGAAACATGTTCTGAGTTTGTTTAGGGGTTTGGGTAAACCTGCGGCGTGGAGTGCTGTCGCCCCCGTCTGGTGGTGGAAGTAATCACATCAACACTGTTGGCACATGCCGACCACGATTAATTTTAGACACCAGATTTCAAAAACTCTTCTTGGAAGTTTCCTAAGTGTTTCCCACCATATTCCCGGCTGCTTCCCTCTTCAGCTGTTGGAGCTTGATTTGGCACAGATTTTATGCTGGATGTTCTTCCTGATGCACCTGTCCCCATTTATCCAGGCTTGGGACCAGTACTAGGAGTACACTGGCTTGTGGCCCCCATGGCTGGGGTAAAATGCCTTTAACTCTGTTTATACAACATCTCATTAAACTGGTATTAATGGCTACACCTACTTTCTTTTATCCATGAAGCCAGTTTCACCTAACTTGAACAGTAGATGGAGTGGGGCTGCACCGGTCTGTCGTGGTAAAGCTGTCGATTTAGTTGAGGTGGTTCGTGAATCTGACTAGGACGCCTCCTGGGCACGATGTTCCGGGCCTGTCCTACAGGGAGGAAGGCCCGGGGCAGACCCAGGACACGCTGGAGAGATTATATCTCTTGGATGGCCTGGGAACGCCTCGGTGTCCCCATAGATGAGCTGGAGGAGGTGGCAGCTGGGGAGAGGGAGGTCTGGGCTCCTCTGCTTAGGCTGCTGCCCCCGCGACCCAGCCCCAGATAATCCATCCATCTGTTTTCTTCCACTTATTGATGGATGGGTGGGTGGATGCACAGTTTCACCTAAAGTGAACATTAGTCAACCATCAGCATCATTTAGCAGGTGTGCACACCAAACACACCCAGCTTAGAGCGCCATGTGATGCAGAATATCAGTGTTGTGAGTTCCTATCTTGGGGTAGTGTTATTTTTTTTTTTTATTTCAAAATTGTGTTTGTTTGGTCAAAGCAGAAAAGACACTCAACGCCTCATCGTGCTGCTGGCCTCACTGAACAAACACATGCTGTCCTGTTAAGTTCTCTTCTTTCTGATAGTGACCCAGTGATAGTTGTGTGGCTACATATGGAAACACTGCAAAATGTGAGCAATACAGAACGTCCATTATAGCCCTGTTTGCTTCCTCTGTGGCTGTTTCCCTCTATATGAACCTTAAATCTGGTGTTTTGAAACTCTCAGTTAAGATTGTAGAAGCTTTCTGCCTGACTGCTCGTTTCAGCACTGATTCAAACTAGTGTACGTGCAAATACATCAGTGCTTGATGTATTTGTGACAGCTTCAGAGCTCGTGATGCTTTTCTCTTTTTTCTTCCCGTTAGCTTTCTTCTGTTATTGACCCGTTTGCTGCAGGACTGGCAGCAGCTAGTTAGAGTGTGCATGCAGGAGATGTTGATGCTTTTTTTCCCTGCACGCTTATTTCCAGTTTTGTCCTGTTGGAGTCTTCCATCCCCGTTCCCGAATCTGCTGCTGTGATACAAACGAGGCTCCTAAGTGCTTACTTTTCCAGCTTTTCAAGTCGTAGGAGATGAGATTTGTTTTCTGCACGTCTCGTCTGTCTTGCTTAAATTCTGGATTAGTCTTTTATTGAGGCTGCAGTACATGACTCTTGGTGTTTCACCTTTTTTCTCACAGCTGCAGAGAATTAAGGTGCAGCTTTAAATCAGTCTGTCGTCTACATTTCTGCCATTTAAGAAAAAATTTTTCAGTCTGTTTTATTCTCACTGCACATTGTTTATCTAGATGGTTTGAGGTGTGTGTGTGTGTGTGTGTGTGTATGTGTGTGTTACAGCTGAGCTCTTTATACCAGTTTCTTGCATGAGGCAATCGAAAGGTGAGTTTGGGACTGAAGAGTGCGTGGATATGAGCTGTTTGTTGTCCTGTTATCAAAAGCACATTATCAAAGGAGTATCTTTAAATTCTTTATAGCACAGCAGGTAAAAGCTGCAGATTAGATACAAAGAGTCAACTTAAGGTGAACTGAATAAGAACAACACAACAGTTTTTAGCTGCCTTTGAATTTAACCTGCTGCACGCTGACAAAGTGTTTAGAAAAGTGTTGTTCATGTGAATAATTATGTCATTATTATTACTTTTTTTTTAAATCACACTTAAAGCTGCAGTAATTGGTCTGATTTTATGAGCCAGAAAACCAAAACAGTGATTTGAAATGGGCTAAAAAGCTCACACTGTGTCATTTAACAACAGAGATCCTGATTAGTGCCGCTTTAAATGTGTTTTCTACACAATCAGGTCTCAGAGCACTGACCTGTTTTTGTTTTTTAATATCTGACCAACTACTGTTGTAAAATCAGGTTTGGCTATAAATGCCGAGCAGGCGGCACAAGCTCTGAGGGCTTAGAAAAACCAAATCCAGACAGGACTACTAGCCAACCAAATCCACATGATTTATGAGGAGGGAGAAATTGCACAGTAATTATTATAATTTTGAGCCTGAACAACTCAAAAAAGTCTTTAGTGTTATGATTTAAAAAGACAATCTTCAAGTGTTGCCTTCTGCTGGGTGAGGCCTTCCTTTGTCTGAGAAGCAGTTTGTTGAATGTTAAGTAAAATTAGATGATGTTTCAGAGAGCAGCGGGTCTATTTAAAGCTCCATAATGACTGATCACAGTGATCAGAATATGAATATCCTACCGATCACTGAAAAAATGATTGTTCCTGATTGTTTCAGGTCTTCTGCTTAGAAGGAGCAAATGTAAGACGATCACTGTATGCAAGATACATGCAACACATGTGAAACTGTGTTAGTCCATGCTGTACAGCCTTCCAGATCAGAGTAAACCATCACACTGTCTGAGTGTATCATAATAAAAATGATGCTTGACTTGAAGCTGCAGTTTGTCTCATGTGTTTGGGGCTCGGGATTCTTTCTTTCAGGCATTTGGTTTTTGGAGACGTTCAGCAGCTAGTTTTCATGGAGGAATAAAGAAAAGCAAAGCTCAAACTGAAATGCTGTGTGAAGCTATGGAGACATCAGTTTACCTTCAAACCTGCATCTAAAACCTCGAAGACTGAGATGCTGCATTGTGGGGTTCTTTGTAATTATTGTAGTGTCCTTACCTTAAACATAAAGCTCCGTGAGGCTGTTGTTGTGATTTGGAGCTATATAAATAAAGTTGAATTGAATTTGTAGCTCCTATGTGGGAATAAAACAGGGGGTTCCTTTGGCATGTGTCCTGCACACTGTACCCCAGCGCCGCCTGAACCAAAGTATTTACAGTAGTGCAAACGCAGGTGAAGCAAATGTTGGATGGAAAGGTGCTTCTAAAGGTGTATCTTACCCAAGGGCGTCTTAACATGGAAACTGGAAGAGCCAGGGATCAAACCACCGACCTATGTGCGTCTGTCGTGTGCTACAGGTGAGCAAAGGTAACTGACACAACCCAGTCCTCCCAGCAGTCATGAAAACAGCTTTGATTTCAATAAATCTCTACTTTTCATCCATGTGCCCCCCCCTCCCAGTTTAAATCCCTCACTGTGTGGTAATTCCCTCCCCATGCATTTATCAGATACTATTGTGTGTCATCATCTTTGTGTCCTCTCTGGTAGTTCGTGCAGTTGTGGCTTCCTTCCCTTCTTCTGCCTGAAGCTTCTGCTGGGTTGCTGCTTTTAATCTATGATGTTGTGGAGGGTTCACATATGAAGCGCCCTGAGTTGGCGCGTTGCAGCACTAAATGATTAACTGAATTAAGTCTGAGGCTGGACCAACAGTCTGAAGACAAATGCTGTCAGATTTTATTTTAGTACAAATCAGGTTGTTTGGTGCCACGCTGCAGAAATCACTGATAGTGTGGTTTCAGTTCTGCTCACTGTCACGTTTCCTTTGACCGACCTTCATGGCGTTGAGAAAGGAGACGGTAAATCTTTAGTTTGGTGCTCCTGTAATGAAAGAGAAATTAAGTGTGGATTTGGTCACATTTTCTTTACACTAATTATTATTTCTGTGTGTCTGCTGTGCTGAGGACGTGCTGACTGCTTTACTCACTGCCATGAATCCAGGTATGTCATGTATGATCACCCCCTCCCCGCTCTCCTGCTGTCTCCTCATCTTACTCATCTTCCAGGCTTTTCCCACAATCATCATGGAAACCACCAACATGACTCCTGCCACCGACGCTGCTATAGCTAAGACTGCGGTGGTGTTATTAGCAGTTCCCTGTGGAGTCGGTTGATCTGCCGCCTTCATCGGTTTCTCCTCAGCGTGGACGACAGAGCCGGGCAAAGGCTGCGACTTCAGCAAGTCAGATATATCTGAGGGAAGACGGGAAAACGACTGTGACATTACGATCATTCAGCAGAGCCAGAACTACAAAAATGGCTTCCAGGCAGGGGTGGTCATAATGTTTGGCTCATTATTGTAAGTGTGATGTCATGCTCCTCATCTAGTGTCTCAGCGGTTCCTCACCTTCCAGACTGAGGAGGAAGAAGGCATCATCTCCTTTGATGAAGTTTCTGCTCTTCAGCCTGCTCTGGGTGATGAAGGTACTGGTTCCGGAGCCTGGGCCCCGATAGTAATAACTGCCGTCAGACTCCGTTATTTTAGAGCCCACATTCCTGGGATTATCCCAGTAGTACTCCGTACCTTGGGGGGAACCAAGGAAAAAAGAAAAAAAGATTTTAGGTTCCTGGGAGTACATCTGCAGGATGATTTGACCTGGAGTATCAATACGACCAGCATTGTCAGGAAGGCCCAACAGAGACTGCATTTCCTGAGGGTTCTTAGGAGCAACCATCTGACCCAGAATCTGCTGGTGTCCTTCTACCGTTGCTGTGTAGAGAGCATCCTGACCTACTGTCTGTGCGTGTGGTTCAACAGCTGCACAGCAGCAGACAGGAAAACACTCCAGCGAATCATCAACACGGCTCAAAAGATCATAGGCTGTCCCCTGCCCTCCCTCCAGGAACTGTTCAATGCCCGCTGCCAGAGGAGGGCACAGAACATCCTCCAGGACCCCTCACACCCTGGACACTCCTTGTTTCAGCTACTGCCATCAGGCAGACGTTTCAGGACAATGAAGGCCAGAACAAACAGACTGAGGAACAGCTTTTATGCCAGGGCTATCATTGAACTGAACTCTGTGTGGTTTGGACAGTGATGTGGGGTGGTAGTGCTGACTGTGTGCGTGCGTTGGTGTGTATTGGGGCTAGATTCGTCTGTTAATTTACTATTGTGCACTGTATTTTAGTAATCATTTTTATCACTCATATTTTTATTATTTTATTATTTATTGTCTGAGGCACCTACAAAGGAATGCATTTTAAATTTCGTTGTGCAACTTCTGTGTACAATGACAATAAAGATTCTGATTCTGATTCTGAAACACAGCAGCTCAGTGAAAACCCATCTTTCTTTCTTGGTATATAATTAGTTACCCTGGTCCCGCCTCTCTTACCGTCAGAGGACATCTTCTCAGGGTCGGTTGTGACCATTCGGTACATGTTCATGTGCTGCCTGATGTCGGACTGCTGATCCATCAGGGCCATGGTTGCTTGGTGCCACGGACATGGCCACTTGAGGTTGTGGTCATTGGGGCCTGAGGTTAGGTAGAAGTAGGTGGCCATGTAGCCCGGCCTGTCGCTTCGTCCGTTGAGGTACACACCTATCTGCAGGGCACAGAGAACAGGAAGCACCGAGTCAGAGGATTCGTGCTCTCCGTGCTCGTCACCTCATGAAGTGTTTCCGGTTCTTTTTAATACGTCAGAATATAAAAGCACCAGATGCCTTAATGGCATTTAAATATTAAATATAAAATTTAAATCATAATTTACCTGGAAGGAGTAACCTGTTGGTGACAGGAAGCGAGGGCTGTACACTTTACGTCCGGCCGGTGTGGTGGCCAGCAGGTGGGTGATGTTGCGGATGTGCCAGATGTGTTGAGGGCACTTTGTGGATGACAGGTTGATGTCATCCAAGGAGAAACCTCCCTTCGATGGACTCTGACCTCTCACGCCCTCAAAAACTACACGGGCCTTCTGGGTCACGTTCAGGTTGACATAATGCAGCTCCCAGGAGCCCATGACCCCTCCTACAAGGAGGGGAGAACAGATGTCAGCCCCTGATTTATCACTCTGCAAAGCTTTAACGCATCTGTGTGTACAATTTTTGATTTATTTTAAACTCCACTTAATTGCTGTTTTAAGGCATCAAAGTCAAAACTTTCCAAATCGCACCTTTAACAATAATAGTTATCTATTACCTGAAATGCTGTGGAAGAGCTTCATTTTCCCGCTGGGGTTGGCTTTGTCGTACTCTCGCACCCAGATATTGAGGACGTCGTCCTCTGCCCCGGAGTTATAGAGGAAGAACTGCAGACACTGGGCTCCCGCTTTGGGAAAAAGCCAGCGGCTCTCCAGAAGAGCTCGCTCTCCCGGCTGAGCAGAGGCCGTGCTGAAGTGCATGAAGTAGCCTTTCCCTGGGCAATAAAAGGCAGTGGTGATATTAACAGCAACAGTGTCATATTACAGTAGGTCTGATTTCCTGTGAATGCCAAATAATTGATGAGCTATTGCTTGTACTAAACCAATAACCGAATTTCTGATTAAATGTTTCCAGTTAAAGGGGGAGCTTCTGCTTTTCAGTAAAAATCTGAGTCCATTTTTTGTGCCTGGCCTGTAGGTACAGGTACAGTTTGTATGAATCTATGCCCTAAGGGTAATTATTGGGCCTCAAAATGTTATTTATTTATTAACAGTGTGAGAGGTTTCCTTCTGCATCTGTCTTGTATACGAGCAGCACAGTCACGCTTCTCTGAAACCATCTTGAAACACCTCCGGGCTCTTATTTGGGCTGCATTATTACCTGCATTATGCATTACTGATGCTGGAAACAGTAAAAACTCACATTTCTGGTTAAAGGTGTTTGTATTTGTGTTTCCATCACAGTGGAAATTCAGCTTTATGCGTTTCTCCTGTTTTAGTGAGATCACTTCGTCCTTGCCGGAGTTCATCACGAGTTATTTTTCCTGCAAACTAAATGCATAAACAATAAATCTCTTTATCTTGAATGCAGCGTGAACTGTGCACAGGTCACTGCTGTAAATCAGCTCGGCTCTCTTTGTTCTTCAGATCCATGGCTGATAAGAGCAGACTCTACTCTAACTCTACTCAGATTCCAGTTTCTGTGACTTCACTGCGTGTTTTTATAGTGACATTTATTTAATTAAGGGAGTAAGAATCTCTTTGTGCAGTGTTGTCACTGTGCAGGTTTTTAAATGAAATCATTTAATAATACATCTCCAGGTTCCTTCCATGAAGGCTCAGCACCACAGCACACGTTTCTGTAACGACGGTTACCTTTGCACTGTCCCAAGTTGGTGAAGTCAGTCTGAGGGCCTGCAGTCACCAAAGCACGCTGCTCCCACTTTGCATTGCCGGAGGCCTGAATCATGCCGCAGATGTTCTCCTCCTCAAAGTTACAGCTGTCCACGAAGGTGGAGGACTGGGCTGTCGAGAGGAAAAAGCCACAGCGTCATCCATCAAAGGTACATTAGACCAGGACTGAAACACGATGTTTAACCTCTGGAAAAACAGCTGGGTTAAACTGAAAAATGACCAAAAAGAGAGGAAGTACACATTTACCACTCTAGGTTCATTGGTGTTATCTTATTAATAATCAATAATTCTTTGATGGAGACTTGTTATGCAAGAGTTCTGGGTCTGATAACTCTGATCAGCTGTGTTATCACATGTCCAACTTTTACTGGTCTGCACGGAGGCCTGATAAAAGGAAGATGCTGATAAAAGGCCTGAAAACGAATGCACGCAGAAAGCTGAGGCTGATGGGATTCATCGAGGTCAGCTTGGTGTGACCTGAACACAAAAACAAACCATCTCTGGACCCACTGAACACTGTTCACTGCTGCAGGTGGAAAATTAACCTGTAGATGAAACTAAGATTTGATTGTCCTGAAGCTGCATGAATGATGGGTGTGTGAAATATTAATGATTACCAAAGCATTTTCCTCTCCTCCAAGATATTCATGGCTTATAACTGAAGACTGATTATGGTTTATTATTATCAGTGTTTATCAGCATCATTTTCTGCCAGGTAGACTCTAATCTGTGGTCCACTGTTTAGTTGTGATGGGACATAAATCATTCCTACTTTACAAAAACATCCATTCTGTGTAATTATTTACATATTTTCTCTTGTCTGGATGGCAGGAACGTGTTTTTTTTTTTTGTATAATATGAACATGAAAAGTACCGGAGCATGTTTTTGCTAATCAGACATGAGGTAGAGATATGTTTTCAGCTCTGTTTGTCTACAAGATTATACCAAAAAATTGCATCATGAATTTTGTAGAACTTCAGAATAACATCAGGTTAATATTTCATGAAGTAGTGAGTGAGGAAACTTTGTGACTTTAATAGTTGACTGACACTCAGTAGCTGCGGTGGTGTGTGTGTGGTAGTCGTTAATGTTTACCTCTGTGCCTCATAATGTTTTAAACGTGCTGCTGTTTGCATTGAGTGCACATGCGCGACTCCTTTCTGACTCACTGCAGTTGTAGAGGCGGTTGAGCTTGGTGAGGTCACTCGCGCTGAAGCCCATCCTCTGGCCAATCACATCCATGAAGTGGGGGATCTTTGTGACGATGGTTGGCTCCGAGCCGGTGCTGAAGGCCGTCTTGCTGTAGTGCATCACAGAACCGTAGTCGTAGGGAACCCCCAGGGCGCTGGACACCGTGTCATCGTATGTGTTGAAGTTGTGCTCTTTCCCTGAGGAACACCGGGAAGAAATCAGCCGTCGTTTCTGAAGCATTTCAGTCGAGACACCAGACATATGAAACACAGCCTCCTGCTGTACCTATAATCTAAGTCTAGATTAAATGAGCTGTAATTAAGAGTTTCACTTGTTACCGGACTCAATGCGCTCCCAAATGATGTCAACGTAGTCGTCCCGGTCAGCTCTGGACTGCTCGTGCCAGAATCCCAGAGCGTGTAGGAACTCGTGCTCAACGGTTCCCAGGCGATCACAGTTACTACCAATGGACAGCTGCTGCTTCCCCACGCGCCGGTTCCCCACAGATGAGAAGCATCTGTGGAGGGAGAGCTAGATGCACAAAGGTCCAAGTGGACACACATCTCCAGTCCTCCAGGTTCAACTCACACACTGAGTGTCCACACAAAGTGAGCGGGATGCACAATCATGACTAATAATTTAAATTTACAGTTAGAGTTTTTAAAAGTGTAATTAATTTAATTTACCAGTCACAACTAGATAAGTTATGATTGGTTCATGTCACAAAGGTGCTCATCTGAATAACCCCTTTTAAATACAGGGGATGCATTTGTTAATGATACCAAATGTTATTGTTTTAATAGCCCGCGAGGCCTCAGGTAACATATATCTGTGTGTGTCTGCATAGCTGAGTACTGCTGTACACCAGCCGGAGCCGACAGCAGCCGAACCAAATCCAGGCCACTGCCGCGCCACTTACCTGCTGCAGGTGAGACACTACACAGTATTTATTAAGTTTTATAGGCATCATTCAGAACTACACCGTAAGTAATAGATTACAATAGATTGCTAAAATCACTCATTATTATTTCAGTTTGTTAACAGTTAAACAGTAAAATTAAGGTTTAATCAAGTATTTATTAACCTTCGTTATGAGTGTTTTTATTGGGCTTATTGTAGGGGGAACTGCAGGGTCAGCTGGTGATTCTGCTGGTTTGCCATCAGGTGGCATCTTTCACGTATTAACGTCTTATCATTTGTGGTTAATCTGAAAGCATCTTTGGGTTTCACTGCCTCACCCGCTGCCTTTGAACACAGAGATGTAGTTCTCCTCTCCTCTCCACGGTGCGAAATCAATGCAGGTCTTCAGTCTGTACTGATCAAACGCCTTCAGGATCACTCCCTTTGCATTCATTTCTACAAAGTCCAGGACAAAGAAACAGAGAAACATAATGATTTGCTGCATGCAGTCATTAAGTGCTACGAATGTGAGCTTCCAGAATGCCTCACCCAGGCTGTCCTCTAAGTAGTAGGGGATGGTTGTTGGCCAGCGATACTCCTCTCCTATGATGGAGTTCCTGCCGAGTATCTAAAGGGAAACACGAACACTGTTACTGTATGTGGCAGAACTACCAACCAAGCCAGTGAGCAAACCCAGTTTAATCCTTTCTAACTCTGATCTTCATGATGTATTCAGCGTGACATGAAACCAGAGCTTGTGCTGACGTCAAGAACCACAGACCATATAACTGGAAGTCTGTGAGCAGGGCAGGAAACAGTATCAGCTACTGTTACGTAAAACATTAGGAGCTGGTTCATTGGGATAGTAGTAGAAGTTGCTAATTCTCCAGTGATATAAGTCGCTGCAGAAGATGAGCCCTCAAAAAGATAAATTAGTGCAGGTGAAGAATTTTTTTTCCCAATTTTCAGTCACAAATATCCACATAGAAACGACGCCGCTGCGCACTAACTTTGTCACAAGGTGTGCAGTTAGAGGCCCAAATGCAGATGCAGAGTTCATGACCAAAGGTCAGCCATTTATCAGGCTGCTCAAACATAAACAAAGTGACAGAAAACAGTGAAATCCAACAAAGCACTGAGAGGAAAAAACACACTCAGAGGGTAACAGAGGAAGTGGAAACTAAACACAGCTGAAAATAATCAAGATCATGACAAAGGAGGTGAAACACAACACTCACTGACTCACATCACTAACAGCAACAAAGACCTGACACTAGGAGAGCTGGACTAACGAAAACAGAGCATCAGAAATATAAATCAAACTAAACAGAAACCAGAGTACAAAAGTAATAAAAACTCACAACTAAACACAGAGGCGTCACTAAAATAAAGAAACTAAGAACCAAAATCATGCAACAACACTAACATGACAACACAATCACTCTCACATGCTCCAGGGTTAATAATTAACAAGAATCTAAAGTCCAAAAATACAAACCTCAACATTCATGACAAAGAACCACAAAAACTCACTTCGCTCTGATCAATATCTCCTTCCAGCAGGTCCAGCCCAGCCGCTGCAGAGAAAACATTAAATAGGATCAGAGAGAGGTTCTCACGTAAAATGAAACAAGAAACATGAGCAACAACAAACCTTCATTGATGGTAAAGATGTCCCAGTCATGGCCTTCATCAACATCAGTTTCTGTGGGTAAGGAATCATTAATAAAGAGATGAGAGAGCCGTAAACTGTAATAACATTACTGCATTACTCTGGCTGTGCGTCAAGCTTCTTCTGCTTGAAGTGAAAGTTGCGTTAACAGTAATATGCAGGCAAGAGTAATACAACAGTCCTTGGACCAGTGGGATCATAAATTCAGGTAAAACACCTTTGGGGTGTAGATTGAAGCAGGGTGCTGATTAACTCTGACTCTTAAATTTGACTCATTAAAAATAAATGTTGTCCTATAATAAGTAACCGCCACCAAAAACACGTTAACATTTAGCTCACCTGTTTCTCCGGTTAGTTTGGCTGCTGCCTGTGAAGTAAATGAGAATGCACAAAAATCAATTAACAGAGAAAGCTGTAATAATATCCACACGAACCTGAATGGACTCACAACCTGCCTCCACTCCTGACAACACAACATTTATCACTGGAAATATAGTAAATGGATGACTTTATTATATCCACATGAAGAGGTTTCTCTTACCAATCCCAGACCAAACAGCAGAATGATCCACCTGAGCTCCATTGCTCCGGCTGCAGGGCAGTGCTCACTGAAGTCCTGCTTTGGCTCGAGTGAAGTTGTTGCTGTGTTTTTATACAGAAGTTTTTTAGAATCATTTTATGACTCAGGTTGTTGGTAATTATGTGGTTGTATAATTAATCATTAATTCCATCCATCAATTTTCTGCTGCTCACCTGGGTTCAAATCATGGGTCAGTAATCTAATCAGAACTCTGAATTATAAAAAGTTGAATGAATAACTTATCTGGGCGTTGTAACAACAGTAATAAAGAAATTTGAACTTTTGAAGTTCAATTGTGTAGAGACGTACAGCAGAGACTCTCATATTTAATTCAATTCAATTCAAATTATATAGCACCAAAAACAGTCGCCTCAAAGTGTTTTATATTATAAGGTAAAGACCCTACAATAATACAGAGAAAACCAAGCAGTCAAAACGACCCCCTATGAGCAGCACTTGGTGACAGTGGGGAGGAAAAACTCCCTTTAACAGGAAGAAACCTCCAGCAGAACCAGGCTCAGGGAGGGGGGGTCATCTGCTGTGAGGGGGGAGAGACAGAGATTAATAATAACTAATGATTAAATGCAGAGTGGAGTATAAACAGAGTAAAAAGAGGTGAATGAAAAGAAACAGTGCATCATGAGAACCCCCCAGCAGCCTAGGCCTATAGCAGCATAACTAAGGGAGGGTTCAGGGTCACCTGATCCAGCCCTAACTATAAGCTTGATCATAAAGGAAAGTTTTAGGCCTAATCTTAAAAATAGAGAGGGTGTCTGTGGGTGTCAAAATGTGGCCTACTTGCCACTGGGACACAAATATATATATATATATATATATATATATATATATATATATATATATATATATATATATATATGTAACTATGCATATTTGTAAGTAATTTCAAACTGAATTTCTGTAATTACTGCGGCCCCCTGCAGTACCTTTGCAGCCCACCAGGGGCCGCTGCCCACATTTTGGGAACCACTGATCTATAGAGAGACAAATATGAATAGATAAACAACAGTTATTATGAAAGAGTCAGACTTTCTTATCAAGAGGTAACAGGCACCTTGTGTTTATTTGGTAATACAGTCATTTATGCAGCAAAATGTTTAGAAAGAAAATGTCAAACCAATCACAGTCTGTGGTTTCATGTGTGAATCTGTGACCTCAGGCCCAAAATGAGATCGTGGCTGTTGTTGTTGTTTTCTGCCAGGAGGCTTTAAAGGGTTTCCATAAATGTATCCACTGGTATAAAAACCAAAAAGACTTACATTAATCTGCTGTGTGTGGTATCAAGCTCAGTGATGTAAAGCAGAAAAAATCATAGAAAGGTTAATTGAAAACTTCTTGATCTTCCTTCCTCGTAGTTTCAGCTGCTTTCAGTTTACTCTTCGGGTGGATTTCTTTTAATTAATGATCACTTTCTCCTTGTTATGCCTGCAGAGCCATTTAAAACAATACTGTATGGCTGAATCAGTTCATCCTCATATATATTTAAAAAATGAGATCATATGACTTGGAAAGAGCCTGACTTATTCTGCAGAAAGCATTCAGGATTAAGAGGATATATTTACGTAAAAAATGCTGTCAGGGTTTGATTGTGAGTTTGCTAAAAGTAGATTCTAATAGATGCCCAGGAATCCTGACTTTTATTTATTAGACCTCAGCTGTGAATGAATGAACTTAATACTTAAAATATACAAAAACTGTCAAATAACAAAGACATGACAAAATGCTTCTATGTCCATCTGCTGTGTCTGTTATGTTGGCTGAGTATGAAGACTATTAAAAATCCATAAAGCTACCATTAGAAGTGTTACTCTTTGGACTGTTTGGAAACTCAGGAACTGGTTTCAGTTGCTTTCCCCGCTACAATAAACTAACCTTTATATTTAGGGTATAGCTGTGAGAGTCAGTCCTCTCATCCAACTCTTGGCAAAAATGGAAAATAAGAGTGTTTAACAAATCGATATTTAAAGCCACAGAGAGCAGAACAGGCACTTAAATACTGTGATCGAACCGCAGCTTCCACTGGAGTCAAGCACAGTAACTAACAGCAGGACAACTGTAAGCGTCTCTTCTTTGTGATTGTCAGCATGTCTTTGAGTCCCAGCGTCTCAGCTGTCACAGACACACACACACACACACCCACCCACCCCCCACCCCCCACCCCCCAGCTTTTTTGTGTCTCAGTTTTGGCACCACGACTCTGCTCGCTGCCCCGTGTCCATGTGGCCTTGCGACCCTTCACCTCTGGATGCGGCTCAGTCTGTCGCACATGATGGACAGGTACTGTGTCAGCTTCACCATGGCAATGATGATGCTTCCTCCAATCAAAGTGCAGGTGGGCCAGAAGAGGGAGTGGAAGACGGCGACCTGGCTGTAGATCTGCGTCAGGATGGCGCTGTCTGTTCTGTCTGTGGGGTCCACGAAACACTGAAGTACGCGCTGAGACCTAAGACGCTCAGAGATGTTCTGAACCAAGGCGTGCATGGCTGCATGGTCCTTACGGCAGTTTGGGATGTAGAAGCACTGAAGGGCCGGACAGAAGGAGAGTGAAAGCTGTGTTTACAGCCTTACTCAAATAAAAAGGAACATTTTTGCTGCTGAAACACGTACACCACAGACGCCAGCAGTTACTGAGTACCTCAGGATTGTTGTCCTGCGTCTCCTCGTTGTGGAACAGTCGCACCACCCTCCCTGAGGAGTTAAGGCTGACATACACCTGCAGGCAGGGGTAGCGAGAACTCTTCCAGCACTCTGTCCCACAGCTGTATGAGCAGTTCACATCCCACACTACAGTGGAGTTCACAACGGTGCAGCTCGTCTCATCAGTCCACACGCTGGAGAAAGATAAAAACTGTTATGAGGATATGTAGCTGAAGGATATCCAAGGAGAGTGCTCTGTTTACAGCATCCTCAAGCTCTCTCTTAAATTTTACAGAAACAAATTCAGCGTATTACCTGTCAGAATAAGAGCGCAGGATGGTGATTCCCACAACAAAGTACATCATGATGGAGAATAAGACCATGCTGAGACCCAGCAGGATGGCTCTGTCCTCTCCGGCCCTTAGAGCCGTCACTGTCTTCCTCCTGTCCAGGACCTCATACTCACGAATCTTCTGGTAGATGGATCTAAAAATAGCACACACTGATGATGCGTCTCTTGACAGATCTTCAAGGGAAGCTGAAGCTAAAGACCTAAAGAATCTAAAGGTAGATGAGACTGAATAAAAAAATCATACCTGCGGTCAGTTCTTCCATTTGTTGCTTTACTTCCTGCCCACAGAAACATCCTGTCTGAGGAATGCTCTAACTGTAGTCCACTGTTGCTACCGGAGGTGCTGACCCACCTGTGAAACACACAAAGACTGCGAGTCAAGAACCAGCACATCCTGCAGGATCTGACTGCTGCCGTCCCGACAGCCCTGCGACCTCCTCCAGAAGGTATTTCAACATTATTGTGCTGGTGTGAAATGCACATATTCAAAACAAAAACAAAAAACAGCACATCGATCATAACCAGCTGTGAACGTGTGGCTGGTATTGTTGTGTGTGTGTGTGTGTGTGTGTCTCTGTGTGAACAGATTTAATGTACAGATCGTTAACATAACAGCATCACATTGACAAAATCTAGTCTAGATATAGTGACAAAACATATCTCATGTTTAATATACAGAATTATTATCTGGTGGGTGGCTCAGATTTGTCCTGGAGTTTGTTTCAGTTTCGCTCTTTGCCAGTTTCCCCTTTTCTATAGGTCCAATCCCAATTCCTGCTGGATCCCTGAGGGCTAAGGGTTGACTCAGGGTCAAATCCTGACGTGGAGACAAATTTGCTTTCTTGCATTTCTCTAGACTTCATCTAGGAAACTATCCACAGTTACCGTGGTGATATTAAACACAGAGGAGCAGTAACCTCCTTCAACTGTTACATTATTGTTTCACCTGATTGTTGTAGCTTGTGAGTCTGTCAGTGTGTTATTAAGGCACAGTGCAGTTCTGATGGAGAATTGCATGTTTCTGTGGGCAGATTTTGCCAGTGCGTTAGTGCCTCAGCTGTTCATAATGTAGTCCCAACACTGAGTGACCGATGCCACAGGTGGAGCGATCCCATCACAGGACAGCCTTTAGTGACAAAAACAAATACATAACCGAACTGCAGCAAACATCAGTCAGTGAACACAACCCCAGCTGCTTACAGGACGTGTGTTCATGTCACACATGTCAGTGCTGAGCTGACCCACCGTACCTCGTTACTTATTTGCAACCTGAGCTTAACGGGTCGCTTTTATCAGTCATCAATAAGAGTTACAAAAGGTCACAGTTTCATTTCATCTACTGTACGTCTTCTGGGGCAGTAAAGGTAAAAGTTTCCCTTCAGGGCAACAACATCCATGTAGGGCGGCTGTACTGGATGAATGAGTCTAACCCAGGATTTTCATACAGGAGGCTGGGGGGTATATTAATTTTCCAGGTGTTTCCCAGAGTACCACTACATCTGGATAAGCTGTGTAGATGTACATTAAACAGTAGTGGATTCAGAAGTTTTAGATTTCTGTAGTATAAACAGTATATTTTTAAAGATGCTTTAACATCAGTTTAAAAACTGTGTAAGACACATTAAGACACGTGTAAGCTAAAATAAGTGTGTGTCTGTGTACATGTCTGAACACGTGTTGGTCTGATTTATGAATGTGTTGACTGGCTGCGTGCCCACTCAGGGTGACATGTGTGTCTTTGAGTGTTATATTTGTCAGTTATTTGGACACTTGTGTGTAAACTAATGGAAAAACTCCACCAGCACACATGAAGTGGTATGCAGGCACGCCGCTCACAGCACATTGCATTCATTCCTTTACAGTTTAAGACCTCCTGCATAAACGGATACCACGCTGTCCCGTAACAGCTGACGTCATGAAGGTCAGACTTCATTGTCACCTGAACCAGAAAGAAACGTTGCATATGTTGTGTTGTAACACACAGCACCATTTCTAAGCCATGACCCGAGTAACTGATGCAGCCATGGAGGGGA
Organism: Archocentrus centrarchus; assembly: GCF_007364275.1. NCBI lineage: Eukaryota > Metazoa > Chordata > Actinopteri > Cichliformes > Cichlidae > Archocentrus > Archocentrus centrarchus. The sequence goes on from NC_044349.1 coordinate 1,399,223, forward strand.
AACAAATTCTCATAAATATGCTGCAAACCATTTGCAGGTTGAATGAAAAGCCCTGTAAGAATGCACACAAACAAAGGAGGACTTCATGACCTAAACCTGAGGATTCCCCACAAGCTGCAAACTGCTGCTGGTGGTCTGCGGGTTTGTTTTGGGAGGTCCTGATATTTTAGTATTCTAGTTTCTGCCAGGACTTAAAGTTGTATTTTGATTTATTAGTCTTGCCTTCATTGTGTCGCCCTGCTTCTTCTCAAGTCTTTGTCTTGGTTAGTGATTCTCTCTTTAGTCACTTCCTGTTTTATTTTGACAGTCATTTATCTCTCGTGTCTTGTGTTTAATTCTACTTCCTCCTGTCAGGTCATCGATTTGTTTCACCTGTCCCTTGTTTTCTCCAGCGGTGTCCCATTCCCCTGATTAGCCCTCAGTTGTGTCTCACCTGTCCTGGTCTCAGAGCACGTGTTCCTTGAGGTTCCCAGCTATTTTTGGACTCACCCTCTGATCTCTGAATCTGGCCTAAATAAAAGGTCAACCTTTTGTTAACCCACTCTGCCTTGGAGTCTGTGTTTGGGTCCTAAATCACACGAGAACCGGTGAGTCTCCACTACAGAAAGGCAGGCTGTCGTTCACAGGAAGATTCAAAGGCAGAGACGTCACAGCTAAAAGAGCAGAGGGTGAAGGTCGGTCCAGCACCATCACGAGGACAGAAGGAGGTGTAAAGGTTTCCCACAAAACATTCAATACTGAAACCGTTTGATTTTACATGTCCAATTATTTAAAAGCCCCAAACGTTGAGCACTGTGTTACAAAGGTTCTCTCACACTGTTCTTTATATACAGATTTAAATATATTGAACCACTTGGAGAGCAAAAATAATTTAACAGGAAAAAGAAAAGAGAACCAAATCAGCTGCTGGCACCTGGCTACTTATTGGTCACTCCTTAATATTTACTGAAGCATGCTTCATTACATGCACATGAATTCACTCACTCAGTCTAATAAAAAATAGGGCAATGACTAATAGGCCACCTGATGGGTGCCTGATTCAATATTTACTCGTCCTGTATGTTTGTGCTGCACGGTCGGTTCAGGTGAACGCTGTTTCAGACTGAGCACTTTTTAGCACAGCATAGCAGAGCTTTTAGCAGCAGCTTAGCGACGGGTTAACGTCACTGAAACCTACACCAGCGATAAGATAACTGTGCATGTGACAAATAAACACTATCTATCTTATCTTAAGACGATCAGTGGTGGCAAATGTCAACAGTGGAAGCAAAGAATCACATTTTATGACTGAAACGTGAACCGTGGCCTAAATCAGTTTCTTCCAACTTGCGGGCTGAAGGATTTTTCTAGAGGATTAAGAGTAACACACCTAACAAGGTGGATTTTAACCACAAACAACAAAAGAGAGCAGACAAAAGGTAACGACATACAACAGTGGCATATAAACCCATGTGGAGCGAATAGACAGGATCCTAGGAACAACAAGTAAACCTGGACACTGAGAGCAAAGTGCTCTGTTAGGATAAACTGCTACTATTAGTGGCATCTTTAAGATAAGATGGGGACTGATTATTCAGGACTTTGTGTGTGAGGGGGATTATAGACCAAATTCTTTATTTAACAGGGAGCCAACGAGGAGATTCTGATATGGAAGAAATACACTGCTCAAAATACTTAAAGAAACACTTAAATTATATCAGATGTCAGTGGGAGAAACTGTGTTAGGAATGAAAGGATGCCAAATCATTTGATGGAAATGAAAATTATCAACCACAGAGGCTGAATTCAAACACACCCTGAAAATCTAAGTGAAAAAATGATGCTAGGCTGGAACATTTTGACAACATTTCTTCTGAGCAACTCAAAATTGTACTCAGCAGTTTGTTTGGCCCCCGCATGCTCGTATGCCTGCCTGACAATGTCGGGGCTCCTCATGAGATCCTGGGGATCTCCTCCCAGAACTGGACCAGGGCAGCACTGAGCTCCCCAACAGTCTGAAGTGCAACATGGTGGTGTTGCACTTCAGACTGAAACATGATGTCCCAGAGGTGTTCTGTTGTATTTAGATCAGGTGAATGTGGGGGCCAGTCAATGGTATCAATTCCTTCATCCTCCAGGAACTGCCTGCATACACTCACCACATGAGGCACCAGGAGGAACCCAGGACCCACTGCAGCAGCGTGGGGTCCAAGGATTTCATCCTGTAGAGGTCTGTGTGTCCCTCCATGGATATACCTCCTCTGACCATCGCTGACCCACCACCAAACTGGTCATGCTGAACAATGTTACAGGCAGCTTAACGTTCTCCAGGTGCTCAGGGTGAACCTGCTCTCATCTGTGGAAAGCACAGGGCTCCAGTGGTGGAGCTGCCGGTTCTGGTATTCTATGGTAAATGCCAGTCAGGCACCACAATGCTGGACAATGAGCACAGGGCCCACTAGAGGATGTTGGGCCCTCAGGCCCCCTCACTAAGTCTGTTTCTGATTGTTTGCTCAGAGACATTCACACCAGTGGCTGCTGGAGGTCATGTTGTAGCTCTGCAGTGCTCATCCTGTTCCTCCTGCACAAAGGAGCAGATCCCGGTCCTGCTGATGGCTTAAGGACCTTCTACAGCCCTGTCCAGCTCTCCTAGAGTACCTGCCTGTCTCCTGGAATCTCCTCCATGCTCTGAGACTGTGCTGGGAGACACAGCAAACCTTCTGACAATGGCACGTATTGATGTGGAGGAGTTGGAGTACCTGTGCAGCCTCTGTAGGGTCCAGGTAGACTCTGTAGGTGCCGGTCATGGTTCTGTTAGAATAAGTGTTGTGCTGGAAATACAAAGGGCCATTGGTAACCCCTTTGTTTGTTTGATTGATTGATTGATTAATTTTGTTCTTGTAACAAGGAGAAATTTTCTCATAAACACTGTGGTAATAAGTATCAGGACTCAAAACTGTATTTCAACTTCATGCTGGGAAACTTTGTTCTTAAAATACATTTTAAGTTCTTTTTTTCTTAACGTGTTCCCCATATTTCTTTGTAATCTTTGTCCAAAAAAAGAAAGTGTGCATCATAAAATCAAGTTACCACACCAGTTCATCGTTTTACATCAAGATGTGAAACTGCAGAAATGCCTTCAAATCCAAGAAAATGGACATTTTTATCATGAAGACTGTGTTTCATTTGTTTCAGTGAAATGTGGACTTAAAGAATCCAACCTGAACAAACCTGAGCAGGTAAGTTCATTCAGCTCCAACATTTGCTGATGCTGGTTCAAGTGGTTTGACAAAAATTAGCTAAGCTAAAGTTCTCCACTGTGTGCAAACAAGGTGACTGGTTTTGTGATTCGTGATGATGTGAATCACACGATAACTTAGTCTTATGGGCTTTATCTTACAGAATCGAGGCGTCCTTTCATTTGTTAGTTACAGTTTTTAAAACAGTTTCTCCCCCTTTACCTTTTAAAAATGGTCAGAGATCATCAAAAATCTAATAACTCACAGTTTTAAGACACGATCTACTTTATTTATCCCAAAAGTTTAGAAATTCCTCTGTCACAGCAGTCAAAGTGTTTAAGTGTTTAACCACAGAGCTTAAAAAAGGGAAACAGCTCAATAAACTTGATACAATATAACAAGAATTTAAATAGAAAGAGAAGAATACATATAAACTTTTGAAAACATTATGAATGAAAATGTAAATATAATTTAAAAGTATCTAAATAATGAAAAATGTTATAAATCCAGGTGTTGTGGTACGAGCTGGTAAAGGTTTCATGTATCTTCTTCTGTGGCAGCGGAGCTGGAAGCTGCCTGTCCGGTAAATAACTGAACTATAACATTTACTTTTATTTGAATCTATTTTTCACAAGTAATTCAACTTTTAGTTCGGTTTCCCAGGACTTGGATAATAAATAAATATAAATAAATGTCCTATGATGAGGAGAAAAAGCCTCTCTGTGGAGAGGAGGAGATAGTCTTAAGCAAAACGCTTAATTTAAATAGACTCTTGAGCCAAAGCCGGACTTAACCAAACACAGAATGGATTCTGTACAAAAACACTTCCACAAATACATATTAAAGATTTTACAGCTCCCACCTGAGCAGTGATAATGAATCAGAGCTCACCTGATTTCTGACGGCGGTGTCAGGTAAAAGTCAGCGGCCAGACTGTCGGAGCAGTCGTCCCCTAACATGGCACCTTATGGTTCACGCCACCTTCACCCATTGGGTCCAACAGGCTGCTGCCATTTAATGTTCTGACCACTGCCTGAGAGGAAGACTCAGCACTCCTTCATTTTCCTGGTAAAGCCCAGGAAGAAGGATCCAATTATCAGCATCAGAAGATGAAATGATATGATATGAAACTTTGTTGCTAGTTTTAAAACGTCAGTAACAGAATCTGCTGATGGATTGTACCGAGTCTGTCCCACACTTCTGTGTCTGAGGTGATTGAAGCCTCGTGGCTCTGTTTGTGACTGCTGCTCTGAGGTATCAGGTCTCAGTTACTGAGCTTACATCACCCCCATCTGCATCAGTCAGGGTGGATGTGGGAGGCGGCTGTGCTGCGTGTAGGGGAGGGGCAGTATCAATGTTCTTAATACACAACTTAAAGTCCAAAACCCCCCCTGCCTCATGTCAAAGGCCTCTAATGCCACACTGAGAGGAAAAAGTCAGAGATGCCTTTGAAGCGGGGGCACCCTCACTCTGCTGGCAGATGTTTTTAGGACACAGTTTGAGGTCTGGCCTGAGGGAAACCCCGTCCTTTTACTGCGACCATGAAAAAGGAAGTGATGTCGGCAGCACGGTGCCTCAGTGTTCAACAGTGGCGCCAGCAGAATCTGGAAAATACAATTTTGATAACAGCAGATTTTTTTTTTAACTGATTAATGTGTTTGATATGCGTCCTCTCAACAATTGTATAATGAAATGTATTTGATGGATGAATAACTGGAGTTAATGTCTCTGGATGTGGGCCATCAACATCGCTGGTGTTTGACTGCCTCTGTGGCCGTGTTGATTTTCCTTTTATTTTGTTAGCAAGCAGAGACGTAGCTTTGAAATGAGCAAACTAAAGCCATGTTTTTCATTTTTAAGGCTTTTGAAAACAGAAAGCAAACCATCCTAAACGGTGAAGAGTCTGTTGAGAATCTGCAGACCTTGTAATGTAACAATCATCATGTGGAGCAAAAACCATGATGGCTGCCATTAGTGCCATCTACTGCTAGTGCTTAGCACTCATTAGCGCTTTTTGATGTTTAGATACATATCTCTGGAGTATAATGATGACAAAGCACTGAGTGGATTTGCACTGATGGACCTCTGTCATGATACAGGAACCAAAGCTGTGGTGCCAGTGGGGTGATGGTGAAGAATGCAAGAATGCATGGTCTTAATCGTAGGGTTCTTGTCTTATTGATCACAGCATAGAGAGTGCGCTACAGTGTGATTGATAACGTATGATTGATAGGTTAGGAGCGTGCACCATCCTCAGTTTCTACATCAGATCTGCATCTCAATGATGACGGTGAAAATGCTCAACTTGAGGCTTCATAATGAAACAGACAAGGGAGTGATGTCACCGTGGCTATGACCATCCTTTATATACAGTCTGTAATGCAGCCCAAACTGTGTCAGAGACGGGAAAATTCGTGATATTATAAAGATTACAAAATAAAAAACAATGAATAGAATTTTGAAAGAACGGAAAGCTGGAGACTAAAATGATTTTTAGTGTTTAGTTGTTTAAGTTTGTATCAGGTGATCTTTCATTCAGCAGGTGCAGAGCTTTTTCAATCTAATATTGTAATTTCCTGATTCCATTCATGTTTTTTTTTTAAATATGTGCTGCTGGTATTATCCCTCATCTAATGGCACCACACGCAGTCTGACCTTTAAATGGACAACAGATATCTTTGTATGTACATCAGTGTGTTTGGTGTTCTTATCATCTATCACATTATTTTGGATGCCTGTGTTCTTTCAATGAGAAAAGAGCACAGGCATCTGTAAAAAAAAAAAAAATCTGCCCCTATGTTATAAACAGCACTTCCCAGTCCAAGAACTACACTTTTTTTTCCACCTCTCACTGTTTTATGCAGCTAAACAGAAAGTTACACTTTTGTCATGTCTGTTAAAAAAGTCACGGGCAGCAAGACTTGTGTTGTTAAAACCACCAGAGGAATGTGCTCCACCCAAACTGCTACATATTACTGTCCTCTGCTGCATCCTTATGCATGTACAGACCCACATACCACACACACACACACACACACACACACACTGGCTTCATTTCAAGCAGGTCATAACCTCAGTCACTCGTCTCTCTTTGACAACATAAACCTCTCGGCGTTCCTGGAAGGCGGGAGTGTCAGGTGGTGTGGTGACACCACAGGTGCTGCCGTTCTCTGTGACAGGGTTAGACACAAAGGCATGTCTACACACACACACACACACACACACACACACACACACACACACACACACACACACACACACACACACACACACACACACACACACACACACAGACAGAGCTCTAAATAATTTCTTCACCCTAAAATGTAATGATTTCTGTAATGTGCACTTGCTTTCTGTCACCACAGTGTGACCATGAAAGCAGATTTATGTCCCACACCATGAGGGTGTGTCTCAGCAGTGATGTCATGGGTCTGTTTCTGGAAGGTTATTCGGATGGCATCTGTGCAGTGTGTGTAATCTGCAGTTGTCTTTTTCTGACTGCCTGCTGAACAGACAGTGAGGCTGCGATGCAGCTGTTCACCTTTGTTTACACTGCGCTCTACAGCTTATAAAATACAGCTGAAGTAATAATATAGAACTGAACAGTGAAGATGTACATGTTATGTAAACCAAAAACAAAGTAAATGGCACTGCTGTCACATATTCCAGTGCGGTCTGCTGGTGTATCACTTCAGCTCAGTCTCATACAGATGTGCACAAAGTTGTTGGTACCCTTCTGTTAAAGAAAGAAAAACCCACAATCTTCACTGAAATAACTTGAAACTGACTGAAATTCATTGATTATTAACTAATGAAAATCAGACGTTGCTTTTGAACTGTGGTTCATCAGAATCATTCAAAAAAACAAACTAATGAAACTGGCTTGGACAAAACTGATGGTACCCTAGAAAAGTAAGTTGACCATAGACACTAATGTGTGTGCTGTAATTAGCATCACAGCTGTCTTCATATTTGTAATCAGTCAGTCTGTCAGTTAAAGGTGAAAAGCAGTCACTGTGCTCAGCTTGATAATCAGCAAAAAAGACCCTGTACGATCCCCAGGAACTGAGGGATGGAAGACAGACAACAATGTAGACTGATAGTACTTTGAGACGGGCTCGAAAGCTGGGATCTAGCTCTCCAGGAACATATTAACAGCCTCAACCGAGGAAAAAGTGGAATACCCTGAAGAAAGAAGTGGCTGAGACAATGAAACCGAGTCAGCTATACTGTTCAGAAGAAACTCTTGAAGGAGTGGTGGTTGTGGTCCTGGCGAACCCCAACAAACCCCTTCCTACTTACCCACCACAACAATGCCTGTGGTACAAAGGCTGCAGCATACATCAACGGTACGAAAGAAGGAAGAGGCTCACCGAAGTCTAGAGGAAAAGAAGAAGCAGCTGAGTAAAATCCCAGCTGAAGCCAGGCAACCAAGTCTTAACCAAGTAAAAGTAGAGTAAAAATATATTACTGGGCTGGACATAAAGGGTGATCCACTGATAGTATTTACAGACCCAGAGTTGAAGCTCCATATCAAGGGTCAGGAATGTGCTGAACTCCAGAGCTGGAGATAAATACCAGGAACAAGCTAGAGACCATCTAAAGGAATGGACTGGAAAGCATGCTGAAAAACAACAATTAGGAGTGATATTTGGGCAAACCCACCTTACTACGCAGTGACACAGCTACCCATGTGGGACAAGAAACATTCAAAGAATACCAGAAAAGGATGATAGCCACCCTGGGGAGAGGGCTTAGCAAATCGAGTGAACAGAGTCGTAATGTGCACCAATGGATTAGGATCCAGTACACTCAGTTAGGAGACACAGGAGGTCGCAATGCTTGCAGCAATAAGGTTGCATCTCAACATGGTAGCCACCTTTTAATGAGGTGAAGGAAAATGTGGTGATACTGTCCCCAGAGCAGAATGAGGAACGCCTGAAGAAGGCTTTTGCTAAAGTGAAAAAAGATGACAGTAAGCCTCGGGTAAAGGCTAAAGCAAGGCTGAAAGGAAAGTCTCCAACGAAGGAGGAACAAATGCAAACACAGCCAGAATATAAACCTGAGGAGGATGAAGAGGAGGCGGTAGTCCTGATCACTCAGTGCTCCTCAGGCCAACTGGAATAACAAAAAGGTGACATGTTAACTCCAAATGAAACCCAGGAGATCCAAGAATTCAAGAAACTGAAGAACCAGGTCCGGGATGCCCAAAAAGAGGATATTTCCTGTGGTCTTATTTCCTGTGGTCCTTCGAGTGTGTAGAGAAGAACTGGATTTTATGGTTCACAGTCTGAAGGTGCAGCACGGTTATTTTTTTTGCTCTACGTTGCTTTATGTTGCTTATGAAATTCTCAGGTGACCCCTCCAGTGGGTACTCACCACAAGGTAGTCCACAAGGCTCAGTTATCCTGTCGTGGATTAAGCCCAGTCTTAGACTAGAAACCTTTTTCAGTGGAGACTTTCATTGAAATCTTCTAGAGCTAGGTGTGATCAATCTTTGGGAAACCGGGTGCAAACATTTTTAGTCTGAAAATGGCCAATGTTGGCTGGCACTCAACTACAGGCACAGCTATGGGCTTCAGACCGATATCTAAATTGCCATTTTTATCTAAGATCCTTGAAAAAGTTGTTTTTAAGTAACTTCACGCATTTTTAAGCCTACATGACATGTGGGAAAAGTTCCAGTCTGGTTTTAGATCACGTCACAGCACAGACTGCACTTTTGAGAGTTTTTAATGATTTGCTTTTAGCAGTTGACTCTGGTAGTCCTGCAATTTTAGTGCTTTTAGACTTGTCAGCTGCCTTTGACACAGTGGACCACGAGCGCCTTCTATCACGTCTGGATCTTGAAATCAGAATAAAAGGCACCGCTCTGACCTGGTTCCGATCTTATCTCACCAATAGGAGTTTTTCAGTTCACTTAGGAGATTGTTTTTCTTCAGCAGCACATCTTTCTTGTGGAGTACCTCAAGGGTCCATTCTAGGTCCAATTCTTTTTTCTCTGTATATGTTAACTCTGGGAGCTATTTTTAGGAAATATAATGTTTCCTTTCATTGCTTTGCCGATTATGTCCAGGTGTCTATGCCCATCAGATTGAACAGCAGTGATCCACGGGAGCCCTTGATGAGCTGTCTCAGTGACATTAAATCCTGGATGGAAAACAACTTTTTGAATTTAAATGATAACAAGATCGAGGTTATATGTTTTGGTAAACTCGATCCCATAAGTAACTCCTCCGGCATTCCAAGTCAGTTAGCTCCTCACTACCATGATGCAGTGAAAATTCTGGGTGTTATTTTTGATGACTGTTTTAAAATGGAAAAACAAATAAGTACTGTCACTAAAAGTAGCTTTTATCAGCTCCGAGTCATTGTTAAAGTAAAACCCTATCTTCCGCATCCCTTTAACAGTCCGGGGTTTTTTTTGGTCAAAAACGCCTAAAAATGTAATAAAATTTTGAGGTTAAAGCTGTTCCTAAACCCTTAGGACTGTGTGAAAAAGCTTGGGCATTTTGTAAAGGTAACATTCTGTATTTTTTAATACAAAAGTAAGATTTTCTCTAAGTGTAACTATCAGAAAGTTATTTGGAACAGACAGATTTGAAGATGTTTTTTCTCATAAAAAAAACAAAAAAACAAGAGTGTAGACAGCTGAAGTTGGTACTTATGGACTAAAACACACCATGATTACTAAGAATAAGGTCTTGGGTATTCCCATTTCAAATTTGAAAACAATAGCTGTAAAACTGAGCATTTTACAGCATATTTCATATGGTATAGGTTGTGCGTTTTTCAGAGGGACATTTTTGGAGACTACAAATGGATACTTTGGATGAATTTGGATAACCCTGAAAAATGCCATAACTTTTGAATGCTTCATCCTACATACGTCAATGAGGGCTCTAATGAAAGCTTACACTTAGAGGAATTAGAATATCTCCCTGTTTTAGAAATTCATATTTTATCATAAAAAAGCAATAAAGAGTAAACTAAATATGTGCATTATAAAAAGTACTCCAAACCAGTGCTCTAGTCAACAAACATTTTAATAAACACACAAATATTTTAAACTATTTATGTCATGGCCGGGGAGGAAACGGACGAGGAAGGACAAACATGCAGGACTCCGGAGATGGGCATAACTTAAAGGCATTTATTAAAGTAGGGAAAAACAATACAAAAACCGTTCAGAAGGGAGACGAAGGGGAACCACAGGGAGCACAGGAACACACGGGCACACAACATCAACGACGCGACAGAGAACAAATGAAAACTGAGGGCTTAAATACACAATGGGTAATCAGGGCAAGAGGAAACAGCAGGGAACAACAGGTGAGGCAAATGAAACTAATTACACAGGGGAAGCAAAGCTAAACACAAAGCACAAGGAAATCACATTGGCAAAATAAAACAGGAAGTGATAAATCAAGGAACACGCAGACAAGTCACAACACTGGGAACATGACAAACATACAGGGAGGACAAACTCAGGAAATAAACTATTAACACAAAACGCTGGGCCAACGGCCCAGGACATGACAATTTACATATTTATTGGCACATTATTATTTTACATGTTGTTTTCTCTGTGCCAGTCATTGTAGCAGTCACGGTTTGCAACAAAACACAAAGGCATGTTGCATGTTCCACACTTGACTGGAGTTTTTTCATGGCACTTTTCTGTTCTTTTCTTTGTGTTTTGGCATTGTTTTGAACTTAAAACCCATCAAAACAGCAATAGCGCACATAAAACAACTTTTACCCATGAGCGCACAGAAATCCTGTAATGACTAAACTCTTGTTCACAGAACACACCAAACCCACACAAACTACACATTGACATGTTCAAAACTTCATTGGCTAAACGTCTGTAGCGTCATGTTTATTCTGTGAGCTGATAGGTTGGATCTTCAACGCTAAAAGTTGGGCATGAGCTTGTGCTAGTCTGTGACACTCATTGGCTGTTCCTCTACAGACAGTCCAGTTGGTCAAGTTAGGTGTCAATCAAAGCCTAAACCTCCTGGCTGCCATTTTGAACCCAAACCGTTCGTGTTAGCGGTAAATACAAGCTGGGACAGCAGGTAAAGTCGGCAAAAAAGTGTCTTTACTTTTTTCCAAAAAAAAGTTTAGGCTCTGTTTTTGGTGCCCTTGTGGATGCGACTCCTGTTTTAGACCTCATGGATGTATTGGATTATATTCACTGGACTGTTATGGACAGAATGATGCCAAATTTGTGGGGAATTATCAAGATTTGGACTCGAAACAGCCTTCAAAGGTAGGGAACGTCAAATTACTAGTTTCGGGTATTAGTTTAAAATACCCTGTGGTGTATAAGCTGTGATTGTTGTGCCTGGCATACATGGTTGGAGAGCCGTAGCTTTCTTTTGGTGTGTCGCATGTGTGTGTGGACCAACCAGGGACAGAGAAATTTGGCTGTAGAGTCAGAGAAGCTGCGGGATGGCCCGGGTACCGACCCATCATATTCTGCGACCACAGGGGGCGATAGCGTACATCCCTCTGCATGTACGTGCTGAATACCAGCGAGAAGGAGACTATTTACGTAAACTGCGTAAGCACCAAAACATGAGATTGTAAACCTTACGGAATATTATTTCGTTCGCATTGACGAAGGAAATGCGTTTTTTTTATTTGACATTGAACACAGCTGGACGGACCGTTGCATTGAATGCTTTTATTCTATCGTTTGAAATACATAAACCCACTACTACCCATCCTTCAATAAATTGGTAAACGATAAATAAATGTTGCAGTTTACGTAAATAGTCTCCTTCTCGCTGGTATTCAGCACGTACATGCAGAGGGATGTACGCTATCGCCCCCTGTGGTCGCAGAATATGATGGGTCGCAGAATTTGGTGTAACACCGGCACGGATTGTTATAGGCAGGGGCGTGGTGGCCATCGGGGGGTTTCCCGAACGGCCAGTCGTTTCCAGGCCAAACCGGCTGGTGATCAGAATTTTTATATAGTGTAATGATCCATGATGGACGTTATTGCTAAATGTGTGTCAGTTATTGTTCTCTTTAAGTTAGGTTGTTTTGGGGTTGAACCGGAAGGAGATGTGGGGGGTCGCTCTTGGGAGGGAGGTCTCTTTTTTCTTGTGTGAGTTAGAGTTGGCTGTATCCGGCGAGAGCTGTTCTGTGTGTGTCCGGCCTGATTAAATGGTGTTAGTAACGAAACCTCTGCCTGGTGCTTGGGTGACATAACGGAACGTTACACTGGTGTCAGAAGCTTAAACTACGAACTACCACGCCTGGATCTATTACCAGCGGCTCTGCTCACGGCTCAGGGACACAACTCCCGATTATGCGGAGGAACACTGTTAAGAAGGAGGAGCAGGAGATGGATATCCGACCCGCTCGCAGCGTGAGGGAAGCGGCGCTCCAGCTGGCCGCTGAGGCTGGGTTCTCCCCAGGTTTGTCTCGGCTGGAGGGCCGTTCGCGCCATGATCGCCATTTCGGCGGGACGGAGCGGAGGTCATGTGATGTAAACAATGATGGCGGCGCCCATGCACAGCCGGCTACGGTAAACATAAAGACACCCAAGTTCAGCGGTAAGACGCCGTGGGAAGTGTTTATTGCTCAGTTTGAACTATTAGCTGCTGCAGCTGGCTGGTCTGTCGAACATAAAGCATTGCAATTAGCTCTGTGCCTGTGTGAGGATGCAGCAGCATGCCTGCTGCTGCTGAGTGAAAGAGAGAGGGGAGACTATACTGCTCTAGTTGGGGCACTCCAGAGACGGTTTGGGCAGTATAACCAGCCTGTGCTACTGAGGTCAGAGTTTCACAACAGACGGAGACTGCCTGGAGAACCGCTGCGTATCCTGGCCCATGACATTGAGTGCCTCTGCAGGCGGGCCTATGACAACATGCCCCTTGCAGTGCAGACAGAGCTCGCCCGTGATCAGTTCCTACAGGCCCTCAGTCCCAAAGAGCTCCGTATTCAGACACAGCTTGCTCGTCCAACCACACTCAGTGCAGCTCTGGAGTTGGCGTTGGAGAGGGAGATGCTGACAGGACCTCCTGGAGGGGCTGAGGATTCACCAGTGGTCAGAGCAACATCTGCACCTGCTGAGCGGACGGAGAGGCAGGGGGGACCACACAGCATGACCCAGGCGGCTGCTCTTCAGTCACCTTCTCCCCGTGCTGGCACACGCCGCCGACCACAAAGCTGCTGGGGATGTGGACAAGCTGGACATCTCATCAGGCAGTGCCCCAGGTTTGCAGCGGCGCAGGGAAACGGTCAGGGGCCCGTGTAGGTGGGAGTACACGGGCCGTCGTGACCAACACCCCCACACCACCCACATTGTCACCTGGCATGGTCATTACTGTAGGCTGGACCCAAGTTGGTGACTTTTGCCACATTCCGGTGGTGGTTGATGGGGTATCCTGCACAGCACTCCTCGACACAGGGTCCAACACAACACTGGTCCGACCTGACATCATTCCAGCTGGGACTGCCATGCAAACAACCAATGTGCAGCTTAAGACAGTGACTGGTGACCTGGCCCCCATAAAAGGGAGGGGGATGTTTCAGTTTAAGGTTGGAGACCTAACCATGCCTTTTGCTGCCTGGGTGGCTGACGTCCAGGATGCCTGCATCCTGGGGCTGGACTTTTTACGAGCCATTGATGGTGTGCTGGACCTCGGGGAAGGCTGTCTGTTACTCCCGGGAGGAGAGAGGGTGCAGCTTAAACCCCCACCTTTAAACCCATCCCCTGCTGTAATAGCGGCTTGCACCTCGGAGTCCCCTGTATTACCACTAGTTGAACAGCGAACTGATGAAGAGGAGAGGCTGTCAGCAGTGAGAAACGTCTGGTCCAGGAACTGTGAGGGCCTGACTCAGCAGCAGCAAGGAAGTCTATGGCAGGTGCTCTTGGACTTTAAAGACATTTTTGCCCTCACAGAGTGTGATGTAGGCCTGACACACTTGGTGGAACACGTTATTGACACTGGGGATGCTCGTCCTGTTAAAATGCGTCCTCGTCGCCTTCCTCTGGCTCATCAGGAGGCGGCTGACCAAGAACTGCGTGAGATGCTAAAGATGGGCATCATAGAGCCATCTGAAAGTCCCTGGGCATCTGCTGTGGTGATGGTGCCCAAGAAGAACAGTCCACGAATGCGCTTCTGCATGGACTACAGGCCACTTAATAAAGTTACTAAAAAGGACTCTTATCCCCTTCCCAGAATCGATGAGTCTCTCGACCTGGTGGCAAGGTCTTCCTGGTTCTCCACCCTGGACCTGCGAAGTGGTTACTGGCAGGTGCCTCTGTCCCCAGATTCTAGACCAAAGACGGCCTTTTGCACGAACAGGGGACTGTGGCAGTTCAGAGTCCTGAGCTTTGGCCTGTGCAACGCCCCAGCCACCTTTGAGAGACTTATGGACGGTGTGCTGGCTGGTGTCCCAAGACAGCAGTGTCTGGTCTACCTGGACGACCTCCTGGTGCATGGGACCTCTTTTGAAACCACCATGGATACCCTGAGACAGGTAATGGAGAGAGTAAGGGCCGCAGGCCTTAAGCTGCACCCGGACAAGTGTCACTTCATGAGGAGGGAGGTGGAGTTCCTTGGTCACAAGTTGGGTCGGGAGGGCATCAGCACTTTGGAGGAAAAAGTGCAGACCATTAGGGACTGGCCCACTCCCGCAGACCAGGTGCAACTAAAAAGCTTCCTGGGACTGGCGTCATATTACAGGAGGTTTGTAAAAGGCTTCTCCTCCATAGCTGCACCACTCTTTCGCCTGCTGCAGAAGGATCACGACTTCAGCTGGACCCAAGACTGTCAGCAGGCATTCGACACCCTGCGCAGATCCCTGACGGAGTCTCCGATCCTTGCCCCACCTGACCCCGCACTACCATTTGTCCTGGACACAGATGCAAGTAGTGTGGGACTGGGAGCCGTGCTGTCGCAGGTCGGACCTGAAGGTGAGAAGGTGGTGGCATACTTCAGCCGGGTCCTGAATAAGAGTGAGCGACGCTATTGTGTCACACGGCGAGAGCTCCTGGCTGTGGTGATGGCAGTGAGACACTTTAAGTACTACCTATGTGGCACGCCTTTTATCATCAGGACTGATCATGCCGCCCTTCAGTGGCTTATGTCTTTCAGAGAACCAGAGGGGCAGGTGGCTCGTTGGCTGGAGGAGCTCCAGGCCTTTAATTTCACTGTGGAGCACAGAGCAGGGGCACACCACTCCAATGCAGATGCACTATCCCGCCGCCCATGTGCCGCGACAGGCTGCCGCTATTGTGGGAAGCGGGAGGAGAAGGAGAGGGAACTCACAGCAACAGATAATCCTGCACAGCTCTCCTGCAGGGCACTCCTAGTGGTGGACATGGCAGAATGGAGGGCCCAGCAGGAGCAAGACACCGACCTGCTACCAGTACTACGATGGCTTGAGAACGAGCAGCGACCTAACTGGGATGAGGTTACCGGGCTCTCTATCGCCACCAAAGGGCTGTGGGCCAAGTTCAATGCTCTAAGGTTGGACAAGGGAGTGCTGCAGCGCGGCTGGAAAGATCCTGCTACAGGTGAGGAAAGGTGGCAAGTTGTGGTACCCAAGTCGCTAAGGCCAGCGGTGCTGGAAGCCTGCCATGGGAGTAGAGGCGCTGGCCACTTTGGCGTGTCAAAGACCCTTCGCCGCCTGCGCCAGGGTTACTATTGGGGCCAGCAGCGTAGAGATGTGGAGGGCTTCTGCCGAAGCTGTGACTCCTGTGCCGCCCACAAAGGTCCGCTGGACCAGTCCCGTGCTCAACTTCAACAGCAACCGGCAGGTGCACCGATGGAGCGAGTGGCTGTGGACATCATGGGGCCATTTCCCCGGACTGATAGGGGAAACCGCTATGTGGTTGCTGCTATGGACTATTTTACCAAATGGCCGGAAGCATACGCCATCCCGGACCAGGAGGCGGAGACAGTGGCTGACACATTAGTGGAGGGAATGCTCAGCAGATTTGGAACGGCAGGGGTTCTTCACAGTGACCAAGGCCGTAACTTTGAGTCCAGGGTGTTTGCTGCCATGTGCGAACGCCTTGGAATTCAGAAGACCCGCACCACGCCACTCCACCCCCAGAGTGATGGCCTGGTGGAAAGGTTTAATAGGACACTGGCCCAGCAGTTAGCCATCATCACGTCAGAACACCAGCGTGACTGGGACACTCACCTCCCACTCATCCTAATGGCCTACAGGTCGGCCGTCCAGGACTCCACCCAGTGCACACCCGCCCTGCTCATGTTAGGGAGAGAACTAAGGACCCCTGCTGAACTGGCTTTTGGGAAACCTCCTGATGCTCCGGATGCGCCACCGGGTCAAAGCTATGCCAGGAAGCTGCAGGACCGACTGGAGTCGGCGCATTCCTATGCTCGGGACCAGCTGGCAAAGGCGGGACTGCGGCAAAAGAGAAACTACGACCTGACTACTAAAGGGAGGCACTTCCGTGCTGGAGAGCTGGTGTGGGTCTACAGCCCGAAGAGAAAAAAAGGACGGTGTCCTAAACTGGACAGCAACTGGGTTGGACCCTGCAGTGTCCTGGAACGAGTTGGGGAAGTGGTTTATAGAGTACAGTTACCACCTAGAGGCAGGAAAGTGGTCCTGCACAGAGACAGGATGGCCCCTTATAAGGGTCGTTCTCCTTCCCCTTTCTCTGAGGGATGCGTGCAAATCCCCCACACTCCAGCTCAGCTGGACTCCCAGCCGGACATGGCTCCCTCCCCATCCCCTTGTTCTCCCCCTCAGTTTCCTGTAGTTCATGCCACCCCTTGGAAGCCAAAGAGGCGACGTCAACTGCCTCCCCGCCTCAGAGACTGTGTTTTTCCCTCGAGGACGAGGAACTTTTTGTTGGGGGAGCAGTGTAATGATCCATGATGGACGTTATTGCTAAATGTGTGTCAGTTATTGTTCTCTTTAAGTTAGGTTGTTTTGGGGTTGAACCGGAAGGAGATGTGGGGGGTCGCTCTTGGGAGGGAGGTCTCTTTTTTCTTGTGTGAGTTAGAGTTGGCTGTATCCGGCGAGAGCTGTTCTGTGTGTGTCCGGCCTGATTAAATGGTGTTAGTAACGAAACCTCTGCCTGGTGCTTGGGTGACATAACGGAACGTTACAATATATATTTTTTTTTAACCCAATTAAGCACAGCAGCGCTCGCGCGGCCACAAGTGCAGACGGTGATGGTCGGTCGGGAACGTTTGGCTCTAAGAGCTGGCTCTTTTTTTCATCAGGAGGGGGGCTACAATATTTTCGTCATAGTTTTCGTTAACGGCCCTTTTTTTCATGACGAAAATGAGACGATAACTAAATAAAAACTACCTAAAAGGATTAAAACGATAACCAAATTAATTGACACTTATGTCAACGAATAAAACGAGACAAAAATGCTTGGCGGGGACGACATCCAATCAGAACTGAATTAATTTTGTGACAGGGCGGGACAAGTTAGGAAAACATCCAATCAAACGCACAGTTGCACAAATTTGCTCTAAACCCGGGAAGACCAAACTAGCCTGTGATTGGTCGTTTCTTCCGATAGAACTAAGTGATGTAAACAATGTCAGCAGGGAGAAAGAGAAGAGCCGATGTATGGACACATTTGTCCTTTGACGTTGTGACAAACAAAACGATGTGTAAACCATGTGGGGCGACTATCTCGGGTAAAAACAGACAAATCTTAAACATCTGCAAACCAGTCACCCAGATCTCCATGCAAAGGTCAGCATTTTAATGTCATGCAGGGTAAAGTGTTTTTCCCAGTTTGTGTTTAGAGAAAATCTCCACACCGCGGTGGATTAGCCTTTATAATCTTAGTCCTGAACACTGCCCTGTACCTTTCAGAGCGTCCTGCTGTAAAACGCTCTATTATCTCAGTGAGGTGGTGTTAATGATCAGGTGTGTGGGAAGCAGGTGAAACACTAATGTTAATATTATTAATAATATTCCATAACTTTTAATAAATGTTTAATTTTGTGTAAGTGTGTATAATGACTAATTCAAGGGAACTGAAGAAAAAGCATTTACATTTTACACCCTTTATATTTTGTATGTATATATGTTCTTACCATAATTCGTCGACTAAAACTGGACTAAAACTATTCAGATGACTAAATTATGACTAAAGCTAAATCAAAATTTACTGTCAAAAATAACACTGCAGCCCAGCCAGCACATTATTAGGAGAGGTGAAGGACGAGACACCGGCTAAGGGGGGGCTGACTTTTTTCCCCCTTTTGCTGCTCCGTTGTACGATCGGATAAAAGGCCTCTCCAAACCAATCTCCCGGGCTGAATTTCAACCCCAGCCTGCCCCTGGTTATAGGGATAAGGACCTGGAAAAAGTCATTCATGCTTTTGTCACTTCACACCTGGACTACTGTAACTCCTTGTACTATGGCATAGATCAGTTATCAGTAAATGGTCCAAAATGCAGCAGCTCATCTTTTAACTGGTACAACAAAACATGAACATATTACCCGGGTTTTATCATCCCTTCAGTGGCTTCCTGTTCATTTTAAAATAGATTTTAAGATTTTATTGCTCACTTTTAAAGCTCTAAATGGACTATCACCTTCGTATCTGTCCGAGCTACTCCATGAACACACGCCTCTAAGGGCTCTGAGGTTATCTAATCAACTACTCTTACAAAGACCAAAAACTAGGCTGAAACTGAGAGGTGATCGGGCGTTTGCAGCGGCAGCAGCAAGCCTTTGGAATAATCTTCCTTTCCATATTCGCTCAGCCCAGACGGTAGACTCGTTTAAATCCTTATTAAAGACACATCTGTTTTCCTTAGCATTTGGCTGCAATGTAACATCCTATTAGATGATTGCTGACTTCTGATTGTGTTGTTTTAATTAATTAATTAATTTATTATTGCCTTTTACCCTGTTTATCTCTGTGCAGCACTTTGGTCAACTTTTGTTGTTTTTAAATGTGCTATATAAATAAATATGACTTGACTTGACTTCAGTGGTGGGTACTGAAGACCATAGCTCAGTTTAGCTTCACATAAACCCCTGTTTACAAGGGTTTGGTTTAACCAGAGAGCACTCCAGTGATAAAGAACCCCCCATTTCTGACCCATGTCTGTTTCATGTTATGCATCTTGAGGGACAAGCAGCGGCAAATCTATTTGAATTTGACCACAAATTCTGATTGGAAAGCAGCTTTTACATCCAGCTGTGCAGCTCGTGTTACTAATAGGCTGCCAGATAATAACTATTGAGTCTCTTGAAAGACATTAAAGTGCCATCCATCTCATCAGGCTCCAAGATTTTACTCTTCTAATGGAAATGGAGCTTTCCATTTGTGTGACTGGGTCTCTGTGCTATGCAGAGACATGAGTCATGATTTTATCATGAAACACAGCCTCTCTAACCTTTGAGTTATAGAGAGGCTGAGAAGACCAAAAACAACCCCAAATCACTGAGGTCACTATTTGTAAGGGGCTAATAATCCCTGCAGGATCTCTGTGTTTTTAAAAATGTGGTCTTCACAAACTATAAATGTTGTAGATTCATGTGGAATGAAGTTTGCAGGTCACCCGAGTAACTGTTTAAAATTAGGAGATGATCCCAGGTAACAGTAGTCCAGTGGGAATAGGAATACAGTGACATTTGTAGGATAAAACTACAAGGAAACATGAATTGATTTCTTCACAGAGAAGTAATTAATACGACAAAACAATAAATCACAAGATAATATGACAGTTTTCCTGATCTGGTTGGAGAATGAGAAAGGGGCGAGAAAAAGGAGATGTAAAGCGGTGTGATTTACTGTAGATTGGATTAAAGCGGGTTCATCTGGCACATATTTTGTTGTGATTGTTACAGTGACTGCTAATAGAGCAGCGCAGACAGCTGGCATTAACGGTCGAGACCAGACTCAGCGGCCCCTCGTGGCGCGGTAACATTAATGGGAAGATCCAGACTGCTGGAAAGTTGTTTTGGTGCATGTAATTAAATCAACAGCTTCAGTTTACAGTAGCTCTGTGCTGGGATCATTCAGTACTAATATGGAGACCAAGGAATTCAAAGATTCATATTTGTAATGTGTTTTCTTTGTGTATGTATTCACTTCTTGCAAACACGATACTGAAATTAGTATTTTCAGTTTGATGCTGTCATGTGGAGATTTTGTTGCCATGTGAGGTCATACTCTGTTACACAGTAAACTTAGCTGCTTATTTAAATTTGAACATTTAAATGCAGGATGAAAAATGCACCATAATGAGATTGTAAAAATGATTGCATTTCCATTTTAATTTTTGCCTAAATAACACAGTCAGACATGGAAAATTATGATGATAACTATGATATATTATCATTTATTCCATTTTTAGGAGTGTGATCAGTTCTCACCATAATTATTAAATATTAAACAGAGTTGAGTTGAAGCCTTTTTCAGCGACTTTTGTTTTTTATTAGAAAGAAAATAAAGGTTTACAAAAATCACTGAAACACAAAGAAGTTTTTCCAGTCTGCTTTTCCAGCCAGTGGGAAGCTTAAACACACAAACATGAACACACACTCACTCTGCAAACACACACATCTGAAGTAGTGATGAAAAAAATGAACCTGCACAAAATCAAACTTGAAATAAAAATGAAGAAACGTTTTTTTAGAAGCACGAAAACAATTTGAAGTTCATGCTAACAAGCTTCACGATCACCACTGAGTGTTAATGTGTGCTCTCTAATATTCGGTGTCGTCTTTGTTGCCACTCCAGACATTTTGTTGCTGCCTTTGTTGCCATGCGATGTGTTTTCAGGGCTTTTTGCTGAGAACGACTTTGAAGCAAAAATAATAAAGTAAATGAAAACAATGAGCTGAAAGACGCCAAAAGGCTTGAACTTCAGACGTTGCCCCCCCAGCTGTGATGTTCCACACACGTCACCACTTCAGTCTGATTTTACAGTCGTCATAAAGAAACTGCATTTCTTTGTTTTCTTATCAGTGACTGACAAACGCAGTTCACACACAGCTGAGACACAGGGACTTCACTTACTGTGGAAACTGCTCTGATGCCAACACTGCATCCCTGTCATATTCAATAATCCCGACCCCCTCTGAAACCTTTGGGCAGTGTAATCAAACACCTTCCTAAACACAGAAATATCACCAGAGGACTCAATTAGAGCTTCACCAGCAGTTGTTCACCTTGTCTCAGTTTGACAAATTGTCTGAACTTACCTTCAAATGCAGCTGAAGTCAAAAAGTTTCCTGGCTGCAGGTGAACGTTTTGTATTCAGAATCCAAGGCTTCGTTAGACCGAGCCAGCAGACGGTCCATGCCTGTCAAGAATGGAGCGGCTCTGGCAGCCTTCAGCATGCCTCCCATAGTGCAGACTGAACAACAGCCAGGGGAGCCACGCTGCCCCTCGCTGCTCCCGCTAATGATTACTGAGTGATGGTGAATGTGAGATTTAGGAGAGAGAGGGTGTTGAAAAGGAAGCAGGAGGGAGTGAGAAGAAACAAAGTGAAACAAATGAAGGTGTGGGCAAAATAACTCATAGAGGCTCTGCCACATTTCTCCTTAATTATTCCATACTTTTACTGAACGGTCTGATGGCTGCTGATCAGTAAGTGTGGCAACAAAAAAAAAAAGTTTAATATCAATTAGCAGTCATAATAAATAATGTAAAAGACAATATATGGTCAGATGCGTGACAGCTTATACAGTCTTATGATTCTTCTACCTGGTGAAACCTGTAATAATCAGGTTTTACTTAAATATTTATCATTTCATGGTCACTAAAACAAGCAGTTCATACAACACGGGCACATTATCATCTTATGAAATCTTTTTTGCCCCTCTTTGGGGCTCCTCCACTCTAAGAGTTGTGTTTGGTCTCTAAGCTGTTACATTTTTCACAATCGATTGTTTGATTATTAATAACCAAAACAGTTACATTAAAGGGGACCTGTGCTGAATACAATGTGTTACAAAGTAGCACATTACATCTTTTGGTGAAATATGATACTCATTACATTACTGAATTCAGTAATCACGTTACAGTTCCAGTGATGTTGGTGCTTGTGTTACAAAGGTCCTTCACTTATCTGCACATGGGCACTACAATCAGCTGAGTGATCTACAGTTCAGAAGAGTGCAGATATGAATCGTACTTTTATTTTTATTGTGTCCAGGACAGAAACAGCTGCACTGTTCTGCTAACACATCGACCTTTATCTGCACAGACAACATGCTAACACAAAGCTAGTGGTGTTAAAGCTCAGTGTATACTGAGCCCAGCCCAGCAGGCAGCGATGAGCACTGTAGCACTTTAGCCTCCCTCTCTGTTTCTACAGTAGGACGCAGGTGCAATGGGTTTGAAGTCTGTCCGAGCTGGTTTTCAACTTCCCTTTGTGTTAAAACTTCAATACAAAAGACAGATTGTGTGTGTGTCCTCATTAGCATAGAGATCTGTGTCAGTATGTGTAGCTTAAGGTGATATTCTTAACTGGGAATGATGTCACAAAGCGTTTCAGGCCATGTTATGGAGTAACACAAAAGTAATGTAATGAATTATGTAACAAAGTAGCAAATTACTTAAGTAACAATACATTACGTGATGTGTAACACATCAAACTCACATTAAATATGGCCAATATTCAGATAATAAAATAAGAGCATAATAAATATTCTGTGAGCCAGAAGCTCAGGTTATCAAATGGCTGTAAATGCTCAACAGTTTTTTCCACTCTTGGCTCTGTTTGATGTCAGTGAGAGTGGAAATCTCACAACACTGGCCATGAGCACAGAAGGAGATAAATAAGCATTTTGAACTGTGAACAGTGCAAAACTGCAAAAGAGAGTCCAAGAATAAAAATGTGGAATTGGGATGAACATAATAGAAGAAGCTGCTCGTGGCTGGGTATGACACAATGGTGATAATGTGTGAGCATCATTACATGTGATCCTCTTAACTTTAAACAGACGTCTAATCCATCCACAGCAGCATCTAATCCATGCAGAGAAAATAATTGAAATATAATTTTTACTCCAGATGAATATTTGTGCTTTCTCTGTCAAATATGTGTGTAGTAGAATAAGAGTCTGGATGGATGGAGACAGGGAGCAGTGGTCTCACCCCGGGGGTGCAGTGGGTGCCGGCCTTTCTGAAGGGCTTCTGGTGTAGCGTGCTGTTTCTGTGTTTGTGGCTGACTGTGCAGCCGCACAGACTCAGTGAACTCACACATAAGGTCCACAGGATGAGCTGGAATCCTAAAAGCAAACAGAGAAAGAATGGGAGGAAGTGGCCACACACACACAACCACACACTTCCAGCCAGTGAAAGCTGATAGTTTAATGGACACATTTCGTCCTCAGATAGTTCAGTTACTCAAAAGTACAAAAAAGCTTCGATGCAGGAGTTTTTTAAACCCATATTTTACTCACAATCAAACACATCAAATGTTCAAACTGAGAAACAATTTGAAGAAAAAATATCAGGTCATTTTGCATTTGATCTCAAAAATATTGGGACAGGGTCACATTTCTCACTGTGCAGCATCCCATTTTTTAAACAACAGTCTAGAACCACTGGGAACCGAGGAGAGCGGCTGCTGGGCTTTTGGGACAGGAATGTTATCCAGTTCTTTTGATTGCAAAGCGACTGCATGAGTCAGACTGACTGCAGTCACTCAGACAGTTTACCAACACGCTGCAATCAGCCTGAGTCAGTCTGCATCGATGAGCACAACTTACTGGTTGCATTCCGGTTATATTCCTATTTATAAGCAAGATGCTGTTAAATCACCATCCTGCAGCAACTATGTCTCTACTTGTGGAGGAAATTGTGTTTCAAGTCTAGTTAATTAATTAATCAATAATTTTGGTTGTGCCACAGTCACTAACCATTGTTTTCTCAGGTGTAACTGTAGCATCATGCAGCTTCACAGAGGACCCCCCCCAAACAGAACTCAGTATGGAGTTGGATTTTCAGCTGAATACAGTTTCAGCAAAATCAGTGGGTACATTTATAACTGTATATAATTCTGCTGACTTTTGCTACTTTTTCCTTTTAGCTTATCTATTAGTTGTAATTTTATGTCACTGGTGAATCCTTCACTGAGGTGGAAAGACTGAACTGTGTACTCTAAATTATGAATGTTGTGTCAAGAACGCGAAGATATGTTTTTAGTAGGATTGTTTTTGGAGCCTCTACGGCCTGCAGAAGCCACATGAGGGGCAGCCAATCAGAAGAAAGTGCGCATTTAGGGAAGACAGGAACAGACAGGAGCGAAAATGGCTTGTTTCAGACACAGAACGCAGAGCCAGCATAAAGAGCCAGATTTATTTTTTTAAAGCTTTGACTCATTGATGGCTGTTGTAGGTAAGTCTGAGTATAAAACTATAGAGCTGACAATCAGCATTAGAGGACCCCTTTAAATTTTAGATTTACTTGCTCTGCTGCAGTGGCCAGTTTGGCATACAAGGCTGCAAATCCTTTGTATTGATTACCCCCCCCCCCCCCTTCAATAAATGCACCCAGATGTAATGCAGCTGGTAAAATTTTACCAGGTAAAATTGGTGGAATATCACTCTGATGTAAGTTTCTTCTTCTTTTTCCTTTTACTGCATTACTACTAGGAAAAAGTTGGGCAGCACGGTGCCGTGGTTAGCACTGCTGCCTCACAATTTGAATAACAACTAGAAGGCCTGGGTTCGATTCCACCTTGGCCCAGGTCTCTCACGCTCTCTCTCTGTGGAGTTTGCTTGCTCTCCTCATGTCTGCGTGGGTCTCCTCTGTGTACTCCAGCTTCCTCCCACAGTCCAAAGACATGCACTTACTGGGGTTAGGTTAATAATTAATAGGTGTGAGTGTAGATGGTTGCCTGTCTCTCTGTGTTAGCCCTGTGACAGACTGGCAACCTGTCCAAGGTATACCCTGCCTCTCACCCCACGACCATGAACAGGATACGCGGAAGAGAATGGATGGAAAAATGGAAAAAAATGTTCATACAGTCCAGGGAATCAATTTAAGAATGAGAGCTGCTCTCATTTCTACCACTAGGTGGGTGCAGAGAGGAGCTCTGGCAGTGCTGTAAAAAATTCAGCTTGGTTGTAGTTCTGACCAAGGCTCAGCAGGGGTCAGTATGGAGTTGTACACGTGAACAGGAGCATGATGCTGTTTGTCCACAGGAGGCACTGTATCCTCGCCCATCCCTGTTCTCTGTGTTACACACAAACATGCCGTGTTTTAAAACATGGCTCACTCAAGGCTTAACTTGGCATCCCATTTTAGAACTCCACCCTTAATAGCTCTAAATGGACTTAGTGACTTCACCCCACCCCCATCCTGCTGTGCTGCTGTGTGCGTTTCTCTTTACTTGCAAGGATCTGGGAAAGCAGAGAAGACAGGGAGGAACCAAAAAGCTGAGGCATTAGGAGGAAATGTAGGTCATCGAAGATATGAGGGAGGATGAGGTGGAGAGAAGGGACGTGGAGGGAGACAAGAGGGAGAACGACAGACGAGGACAGGACACCTGAAAGAATCCCAGCCCTGATGCTGCCAGAGGCAAAGGAGCAGCAGGGGCAGAGAGGCAGTCACAGAGGGATGAAGAAAGAGTCAGAATCAATAACAAGAGTGTGTGTGTGTGTGTGTGTGTTCTGACCAATCAAAAGCAACCATTACAGTGGGACGCTCCTTCCCTCCTCCCTCTCTCCTTCCACAAAGAGGTGACCTAAATACTAAATCTGCCAAACTGTTGGAGAAAAACTAAGAGAAACTGCTCTGTGTGTGTGTGTGTGTGTGTGTGTGTGTGTGTGTGTGTGTGTGTGTGTGTGTGAGAGCAGTGTTGGGGTTATGCTAAATGTTGCATCAGTAATGAAAGCCATATTATTGCAGCTCAAAGCTTTATTCTCGCCTGTTGGCATAGCAACTACTGAGCCTAACCAGGATGATCAAAGAGGGTCTGATTACACAGTGTTTGTCTGTGTGTGTGTGTGTGTGTGTGTGTGTGTGTGTGTGTGTGTGTGTGCTTTTTTTCCCTTCACACAGTGTTGGATATACAGAGTACTATATTATTTATCATGTAGCTTAATGAAGCCATAATCTCAGTGAAATCTGGTATCAGAAGAAGCAAATATGTCAGACCAACAACAGAAACCACAGTTTGGTGTTTTGGATCCACAGAACTGGGATGAATGCAGGGCTGTAATAGAGACAGAAGACATAACGAGTGAACAGGTCATTATGTCACAAAGAGTGTTTTAGTTTACCTGTTTGTGCATACATACACAACATGCATTAAATGGCATTAAAAATAGAGCAAAGGTTGAGGTTGCGATGAGGAAATATTAATACATGAATCGATTAGAAATGCCATGTTTCCATCACCCTTTAACAGAGACTGTATATAAAAGACATAAGCCACTGGTTTTAGCACAGCGGCCAAAATTCAGCTTTTTATGGAGGTAGACGTAACCAAAACTAGTTTGGTATTAGAAAAACAAAAAAAGTGGACCGGAGATTAAGGATGGTCCACATAATAAGGTTTAAGGCAGTGTAACAAAATCACAATACTTCAGCAGAGGGACTTTCAGGGACAAAAATATGCACTATCCAGTTTTTTGATAGGGACAAAATTCATCGTAGTCCCTCCAACAACAGCTGGCATCCCAAAAGCTGCATGAAATGAAGGTGAAAGTGAAGTCAGATGAAGACAAGGATGAACCCTCACCTCTGTTTTAAGTTCTTAAGTTCTCCAGACAGTTGTTCTAAAAGCTCAAAGCAAATGTAGCTGCTAAAAGTGTTATCTTAATATGTGGGTTAGCACAGCTCAGATTCTCTGACACAAAAGGCTGAGTGGTTTGGTGGGAAGAGAACAGCGTATGGCAACATCATCCTGCCAAGAAGCAACACGTGCAGCGTCCAGCAGTTTGATGAGCACATTGCAGATGACAGACCGCTGATATAAACATCTAAAGGAACCATGAACTTCTCTTGGTATTTGCATTCTACACGTTTCTGGCAATGGGACACACCCCCTCGGCACACACATAAAATGATGCACGTGACTACATTGGCTGCACACCTGCACACCACGCCCACAGATGATGATGTGAGTTTCAGGCTTCAAAAGCAGACCTGCACTAACATCATGTCTAACTAACAGAAAAATGAGGAGAAGCTTTGCTGCTGAATTAACACGGCGGTTGGTTTTATATTTTGGGAGTTTTGGACATTTTTTCCATCTGATTCTGCTTCATTGTTTCTATGTGAATTCATAGGGTGCTACTTTGCCACCATGACATCATCCAATGGTCTGTCTCAGTTTGAAGGCTAGATTTGAGCAGAAGGGGACAGATCAGAGGAAATGAGGCCACTGTGCACTCGCAGCATAACGAGCTGTGAGTCATAAAGTAGCCACGCCTCGTTTCTCATCTGCTTTCCTCTGAATGGGTACAAAACATACAAATCAAACATCACGTTACAATTAATAAAACTTGAAACTAGTAATTTAGACCATAAACACACAAGAAAATAAACCAACTCAGAAATTTTTCTTTATAAATAATCAGATTTTTTTTTTCACAACCAGAGGAGTGACCTCTGCTGGCCAAAAGAGCAGATGCAGTTTTATTGCACCTCTCTCAGCTTTATTAGAGAATTTCTAGATTTCTCCTATTAAACTTGTTTGATGGAGGAAAGGAAAGAAAAATAGATCTATGTCTAAAATGTGAATTTATAAATTTCAGTATGTTTTGATAGCAGTCAAGATGATAAAGTTCTTTAAATTTAAAAAAAAAAACCAAAAAACAAAAAACAGGTTTGAATTGCAGCAAAAATACCTTTTTGGAGGTATTGCCACAAAATAACAGGCAGCTGCAGCCCTCAGTTTCAACATCTCAACTAGCTTTTTCTCTCACACACATTTCTGTTCCTGTTGCTTTAAATCTGCTCCTAACATCTATTTTAGTGATTGTTTGGAAACAGGAACCATGGAGGGAGTGTGTCCTGTCGTAAATGTGTAATGCTCAGGTTTTATGGGTAAAACTGGCTTTGCTGAAGGTGAAAGGACATTTACGTTTAGCTGTATAATCAATGCTGTCTTTGCAAAAACAAAAATACATTTTGGGCTTCTTTTTTTTTTCTTGAAGCAGGTGTTTATCCTGCTAATTAAGGACCATCTCACATGTGTTGGCGAGATTAATTTGCAGCTCTTTTCCCTTCAGCAAGTTGTTAAAAGTAGTGAACAAGCACTCCATATATGCTGGCTTTAATTTTAAGGCTGCGTCCGTCTTTTATACACAGTCTGCAATCGTACCACATTTTCTAGCTCGGTTTTGTTGATGCATTACAATTAATAACACACACTAGTCCAGCAGGCCTAATGGCCTTTGTTGCAACTTATTTTCTCTACAGCGTGTCTGCACGAACACCATGAATCTTGTTTATTCTGTCTGTCAGGTATAAACCTGAGAGTCAGTAATGTGTAACTGAAACCACGATACCTGCTCGGCTGAATTAGTCGAGCCAGGCTGACAAAGAGGAATGAAAAGAGAGCGGCTTTATTGCTTTTGCCAGCTGAGAGAGGGTGTGTGTGTGTGTGTGTGTGTGTGTGTGTGTGTGTGTGTGTGTGTGTGTGTGTGTGTGTGTGTGTGTGTGTGTGTGTGTGTGTGTGTGTGTGTGTGAGAGAGAGCAGTGAAGAGTCAGTTTGGGGGTGAGCCTGGTATTACAGAGTTATAAAAAAAACATGTCATCATTTCTCAGAAACTACAGAGCTGGTTGCCATGGGGATGCTGCAGGGAGCTCCTCATCCTCCCACCAATGGGCTTCAGCGAATTGTTACCGCGGGAAACCTGGCTTGTTGCCTAGGAGACCAGAGGCTGTGTGCTCCGGCTCAAATGAAAGAAAGAAACAAACACGGGGAGGAAAAAAAGGCTCGCAGAGATATCTGGGATCACGGGTGTGTGGAGGCAATATTGATCTGTTAATTGAAAATTAGATATCAGCCAATGAATGTAGCTGTTATGAATTTATAGCATGCGGTTATATTGATTCTCTTATTGTTGCACTATTTATCACAGCTACTGTATAATGTCTTTGTTTGGTAATATCATGAAGGAAAAAATCCCTTAGAAACATGATTTAAAGTGTGGCTAAAAATTCAAATATCTAAATTATATTAGAAAAGAGGAGGATACTTAGAAAATTATTCAGTAATACTGTCTGAAATGGAACAGTGATGTTTATCGATGCACCATACGACAGCTAACTGCAATATTACACTCGTCTTTACTTACTGCTGATTGAAACCGAGCAAAACATCACTGACATATATCCTCTATCTCCTAATATCAGCTGTAAAAGGTGAAAGGCCCGATAAAACCAACCTTTCATAATATTTGTGTGTTAAGAACCAAGCACAGGTGGATACAGAGTCTAGTTTAGAGGTTTGAAGGTACAATAGAAGTGGAGGCAGAGCGGACAGCAGTGATACTGAGAGGGGTGGTGGAGGGTGGCAAAGCTAAATCTACCGTTCAGCCCTCAGCAGGACAGACTGAGAGCTGAAGGAGCAGAAAAAGAGCAGGTTAGCAAACTAGAAATCCAGCCCTATAAGAGTTTCCAAAAACACCACCTGTTTGATGAAAAAGTCTGACTGGATGAGAGAGCCGGTGCACATGTGTGGATGCTGATTAAGTGTTGAGCTGTGAGCAGGCCTTAATGGCCCATTCAAAAAAAGGTCACTGTGCCCCACAGCTTACTTTCACTTTCAAAACTGAATCATACAGTTTAGGAATTTACATTATCACATCAGGGATAAGTCATTGCAGCACAGCTGAGCTCGTGCTCACTGTTTGGTTGACAGTACCTTACCCTGTCAGCAGTGGCAGGGGTAACTGGCACAGACCCCACTGCGGCTCGAGCATGATGATTTTAGAAAGTCAGACTTCTGGAAGTGTGCGAGTAGCCCTCATGTGTCACTGGAACTAAAAAAGAAGTCAAGTGTGCAGCTAGCTTCACATCATGAGCTCAGCAGAATCACGGTCTCTCTCTCTCTGTCCCCCCCCCCCCCCCCCCCCCCCCCCCAAAAAAAACAATCCCATTACAAGTCTATCTATTATTATTTATTACTGTCACCAACCACTGTCCTCTCTGCACATATCACCATCCTTTGTACAGTGTCCCATAATTTATAATATATACTTTCTACCTCTTAAAATTGTATACAATTTCAAGAGTTGTTTGATATTCTGCTATTGATATTTTTAATTTCTATATTGTCTATTTCTATATGTTTTTAATTCCTATATTTTTTGTTCTATATTTTATACTTATTGCTCTGTTTTTATACTTGGTTGACTACGAGAGAGACCTTGGTTCATGCACAAATGGCAAATAAAAACCTTGAATCCTTGAAAATGTAAATGTGCTGAGATGCTGCTCTCACAGTCGAGGACTCTGGTGAACTCCACTGTCTCCTCTGCACTGTGATCTCAGAGTCAGGTGCTGATTGAACTTTTGCCATTGTGGCTCCATTTCCACGTGAGTGCTGTGTGCATGTGTTTGTAGCTGTGCATGTTAGTGATGCAGTTCACAGCTGGCTGCTCGTGTTTGCATGAGCTGTGTAAAGGTAACCCAGGGTTCATTTATTCACTCATTTTATAGCTGTATCTGCACTAGTGACCTATCCAGGGTGTACCCCGTATCTCACCTGACAGATCAGCCTGCCACCTTAGCAACAAACCAAAAATAAAGGTACGAGCGTCTAACTGAGATAGAGAAGAACGCTCTCACGCTGATTTTAAGCAGGATAGACTGCTGGATGGTGTTATCGCAGCCTGAAGGCTGAAGGTATACTCCATGTTTCCAGGACCAAAATCTAATCATCTAACCAAACCTATTTTCTATGAGCTTAAGGGGTTTGTACTAATTTCAGTGTGTTAACCTCCAGCTAGCCACTGGACCAAAGGAAGCCACATCTTCTGTGGCTAGCATGGGAAAGTGTCCACTTGGCTTTTGAAAAATAACATTATAAAACTGGAGGAAGGCTTTAGAGGCCTTTTTGGATTTGTAATGTTGGAAACAGGAGAAAACAGTGTAGCAGAACAATACCATCTTTTCTTTCTGTTTCTGACCTGAAAGAATTTGAATGAAAGTTACAGTTTTACATTCTAACAGCAAATGAAATGAGCAGAAATTCAAATGTGATTTTTGGTGTTAATTTTCACTTTATTTTTCTAGTATTATTTGACAAAGTAAAAAGAACGGTTTGTTTTAAAAACATGTAGCCTGATTCAGTTCAACTCAAGTTTGTAAACTGAATGAAACTGAATTGAATCAAAGCTCAACTAAAGGGGCTTACTTTGGTAAAGACCCTCGAGTAACCCAACCCGAAACCCCAACATCTGACGATCCCCTGTGAGCAAGCACTAGGCAACGGCGGGGAGGAAAAACTCCCTTAAAGCAGGAAGAAACCTCCGACAGAACCAGGCTCAGGGAGGGGCGGCCATCTGCCGCGACCGGTTGGGGGTTAGGATGTCTGATAAAGAGTTGGGTTAGTTTTTAAAACTGATTGGCAAATTTAAAGTGTCCAATTGAATTTTAAATAATTTGGTGAACGAAAAAGAGACCATGGAAGGCTGCAGTTACTTCAGATGGAGCTAACTGGAACCTCTGAAGACCTTGGTGATGGCACTGCCTACAGCTGAGAAAATCCTTTTGACTCCAGAGTGCTTCTTCGACGGTGGTGCCAGACGTTTATTGTAATAGTAGATGATCGCCTTCTCGAAGGGCAAATCATCCTGCTCCATGCACTGCTTCAGCATATATGGAGTGTATTTGCAGCCTTTACGGAGGTCCTTGTAAATGAGCTTGTCAAGCTTCCTAAACTTTTTTATTGGGATATTCCAATATTTGTTCTGGATTTCAGCCCAGAATTTGTCACGCAGTCGTGTTTTGAACATGTGCACGTCGTCTTCATCAAAGAGTTGCGGTGCTTTTCTAACGAGCCGCTGAACAAGACTCTCAGCACAAACGTCCACACACAGCTTGAACATTTTCTCCTTCTCTACGGAATCTGTGTGAGCTTCAGTCACTGAGCGTTTTGCACTGACCTCAGTGGCAGAGGCCCTCGGTGCTGGCTCACAAAGATGGACCTCATCAGGAATATTTTCTGGGTCATCTGCTGTATCTGTGACCTCTTTGAACTCAGATGTCAGCTCCTCAGGCAAATATAACTCTAGGAGATCTTCTACAGACATTTCAAGGGAGCTTTCCATTTCACTTACCAGAGATTCCTCCTCGGATGTCAGGCTTGTGACAGGAGTCACTGGTAGCTCAACTATGTCTTCTTGCAGCCCTTTATCATCATCATCATCATCATCGTCAGAATCAACCCCCCAGGTTATGTGTTCCTGGGGGGGGACAGCAGTTATGGGCACAGCTTCCATTTCCCAGATGGATTTATCTGCCATGTTGAGGACATTTTTAATTTTCTCCTTTAGGTCCTCGCTGGAATCTGTGTGAGGTTCAGTCACTGAGCATTTTGCACTGACCTCAGTGGCAGAGGCCCTCGGTGCTGGCTGCTCACAAAGATGGACCTCAGCAGGAGTATTTTCTGTGTCATCTGCTGTTTCTGTGACCTCTTTGACCTCAGATGTCAGCTGCTCAGGCAAATATACTGTGCAGGGGGACGACTCTAGGACCTCTCCTAGAGAAGATTCAAGGGAGCTTTCCACTTCGTTTTTCTCAGGTTGCTCCATCTTGGGTGGCAGGCTTGTGATGTTGTCTTGTGATGTTGCTTCAGTGTTCCTGGATGTGTTCTGCTTGCTGTTTGAATTCTGCAGGTTTTTGGTTTTTCGGTCTAATTTCCTCTTCTTCTGTAGTCTCAAACTGCACATATAATAATATTTTATCATTTTGTTGGCCACATGAACCAAAGTGTTCAGTCTGTGGCCACCTAGCCGGCTCTTAAAAATTGTAGTCCCTACAGTCTTCTGGCCAGTATAAATGGCAGCGTTCACACTCCGTACCACCTCTGCGATGATTATATTATCAAACTCATCTGCACTTTCACAGCTGACATCTTGTGAAGCACCGAGGACCAAAGCAAAAGCTTCAGGAGCCACGTAGCCCCAGGTGGACAGCACATCCTCCTCGCAGATCCGCTTTTGGTCGGTCAGTGAGTCAATCATCGAGTTTGAAATGATCACTGTCACCTTCTGCAGCAGCTTCTTCAGATCATCTTTGGTGCTTCCATCAAGCCAGTCGATCATCAGAGTGGCCCAGGTGTCGTCTGGGATTCTTTGAAAGAAATTTTCGATGATGGGGTGAACCTGCTTTATCGAAGCTTTCTTGATTCTTCTCATGTCTGTGTTGATGTTTCCAGTCATGATGATGGTTTGTGTGTTTGTTCGCTGAATAAAAAACTGGTGCTTTCAGAGCTAAAGTTCTACCTTCACGAAGAGCTGTCCGTTTGTGTGGAGGTTACGTTCTGCGAGGTACTTATATATGTCTAAAACCCCGCCCCGTTAAAGAGATCAAAGCGCCTTTTGAACAGGCCGCTACTGACGTCACGTTCAGCGGCGCATCCGTGGCTGCGCGTGTCAGTGCGCGTTCGTGACTTTGACCTCAGGTTCTTCTACGTCACAAAGCTAGCAGGTTATTTTAACAGTGGCGCGAATACCCATAGACATTTATACCTAGACGCCGCATTGAGCGCTGACTCGCACGTCAACGTCGCCGCCATATTGGAGGAGGCAAAAGCGGCCAACATAACATGAGAGAGACGCTGCACTCTGGTGCTGTACGGAGCTGTTCGAACCATTTTACAGTCAAAACGGGATCACATGGGATTACCTTTCACAGGTAAGACTGATGAATTGTTTTTGATCGTATTTGGCCATTCTAACATTTTGAAAACAAAATTATTTTTTGTGCATAACAGTTTCCCAGTGTATATTAGTGCATATTTGAATGTGTGAATGAAAGGCGCTTTATGAAGTTCAGTCCATTGAGTCCACAGCGCAGCTTTGCCTCCTCCAATATGGCGGACACACAGTTACGTAACATCAGCGGGCCAACCCAGTCAACGAGGCGTCTACGTACATATGTCTATGCGAATACCGGCTACAATGAAAAATGATCGCTGTGAATCAGAGAGGCCGCAGAGGAGCAGCGGCTCCGTGAGGATGAGCACGCTGCTGAGAGCAGATACAGCAGACCCGATCAGGGAGCTGCTGCTGTACGGATAAAGATACAAACGCTAATAATTAAACTCTTGCGCGTCTCTCTGCAATCAGCACGAGGCGGAGGGAGAGTCCGCGTTTTTCATGTGCAGGCAGACCTCTGTCAGACCTGCTGGACATGCAGAGGGGAGCGGCTTTATCACAAAGTCTGAGCCCTCTGACCGGAACGGGTCTCCTAAAGAAGATGCTGATGTCAGCCTCATCACACCTGCAGGGCTATTCAATTAGCGGCCCGGGGGCCACATCCGGCCCGCGAACCCCCTTTGACTGGCCCACCCCCTAACTGACCCAACGTAAGCTGCAAAAACGCATTTAAATCATATTTGCTGTGACAGTATTAAAAAATTCCCGCCCTTCCTCTTGTACTTGAATGCACCACTAGCAACGCCAGCCCAGAATACTCTCAGTTGCAGTTTCTTTTGTTGAAATATTTAATGCACTGCATCAGTTGGTCTTTCTAGTTCAACAAATGCACTTTTGCAAATACATCTAAAATGTTATAGAAGACTTTACTGTTGCAAAAAGTTGTTATTATTACATTTTTTTAATTAAACATATGTGTGGTGAATAGATGCCTTGTTAAAAATATTCTGGTCAAGGTTTGGACCAAATGTTAAAATTTGCAATGCACTTGAATTATTTTGCTCATCAATAAATGATGCAGTATAAAGCCTTTATTGTGAATTCCTTTATTTATTTTTATGACTTAGTTCAGGTGTTAGCATATTTAGAGTTAAATCTCAAGAAATAATATAAGTAGGGGTCTTCGGCCCAGTGGCATCTCAAAATTTTCAAATCTGGCCCAGAAGAAAAAGTAATTGAATAGGCCTGGTTTAGATTCTGCTGACCTGACTGGAGGCTCCATACTTTCATGTTTGGATATAATCTTCTGTTCCAAAGATGTGTCCCCTTAGAATTATAAGGTTCTATCTGTGTTCTCAGCAGTTTTGAGATATTGAGCTTTTAAGTTTTTGCATCCTCAGTGTAACGGAGGATTTACGTCGCAGAGATAACGCATCTGTGGATGTTGTAGACAAAACTTATGTTACTGAACCATAGCGCAAACACAAGTTGGGCTGGCTATTTTCCGTTAAATATTATTTGTTGTGGGTTATTTGTGTTATGCTTTTGTTAAGTTAAATGTTTGTTTTCTACCAGTAACGAATGTCATTAATGAGCCTGAAAGTATAGCTAGCTAAATTTGATGCAATGCCGTCTTTTCACACAGAGCACTCGCTGTTTGTCCACAGGAGATAACTACTCTACCTTATTGTCCTTTGCCATAAATGCAGGTATGTAGCTGTGCACTGATGGGCAAAACTTGATAGGATCTGAATATACATAATGTTCTAGTATGTAACATGTACTTTTTTTTTTTTTTTTCCCCCCCAAGTTCTCATTTGGAAATGTAAGGGACAGATTGTCTGAGTATTTCATTTTACTGACAAACTTTAACCACTATATGATCACAGCACTGTCTTTTCAACACAATGTACATTATAAATTGTTTTGCATACTGTAATGGAAAAGGATTATGGATTATCCTCAGCATAAACACAGACAGAGATTAGAGCAAGACGACAAGTACGCACTTTGCGTCCTTTTATCTGTGATATGAACTAATAAAGCAGCAACTTCAGCCTTAGGGCCCAACCTAATTCACAGCCCTGAAAATCCGATCGTTTTTCTCATGTAAAACACACCATGCAGTGAAATAGCGGTAAAAAAAAGTGTATGTTGAGATGGCAGAGTCATGCCCTTCTGACACTTTCGTCACGTGTTCTTGGTTCGAGACCAGCTAGCTTGCAGGGCCGGAGTTGAACTCGATTTTTTTTTTTTTTCAGTGGCAAACCAAGTGTGTTTGCAGTGGAAAAAACGTTGAATGTTTCAAATGCTGACTCTGGTACCAGCACCCCGACGGTGTAAAAGGGGCATCAGTAGTCTCAGTACTCTCGGTAGTCCCAGTACTCTCAGCAGAATGTGATACATGAAGTAAAAGGTTAATGGGTTTGGAGTCAGTCATGAATCAAATTTAAAGGCTAAAACCAGAAGTAATCTTCCAGCTGATGCAATCTGTGCTCAAGTGTAGGGCTGCAACTAAACGCTATTTTGGTAGTTGAATAATCAGCCTTTGTACTGCGTCCATCGCCCGGACCCCCATGAGTACCCGGCTGCAGCCAAGAAGTTAGTTTGTAGCATAAGTCACGTGACCATAATAGCAGAAGTGGGTCTTTTTTCGTGTGTTCGTGATGCAGCCGGCGGATACGTAGAAGCTGCGTTGAGCGGGTGGGCCTCTCGCTGTGATACGTCAGTGCAGGTGTCTGTGGATTTACTGAGCTGGCCAGAACCCTGCTGACTGAAGGATGGAGTTTTGTTCATTCAGACTGTTCACATGTTTTGTTATTTGCACAGAGTACTGGATGTGCAAAGTACACACAGGAGGAAGTACTTTGGTGAAGTCTACTTCACTGCAGACTGGCTTTTTAAAGAATAGGTCAGCCTTTTGCTGTTTGTGCTCTGGATCTTTTCTGTTTACATTTTAATAGCACAGCTGTGAGTCTTTTGTTAAGGAGGAAAAAAACATTAATTTATTTGAGGAGCATTATTATATGTGTGACATTTGGGACACGTAGCTTTGACTCTGAAGGGCCTTTTTGTTTATTCCTTTGGGAAGAAAAAATATTGAGATCTCATATCGCCATTCAGCTAAAAAATATCAAGATATTATTTTTGGTCCATATTACCCAGCCTTAGGATTGCCTTAAATGTCTTAAATGTGATGGTGATGAGTCACTTACTCTGCATCATAGTCTATAACCTCACTGTAACAATAGAATAATGAGCAGTTTTCCTTGTGATTATAATGTTTGAAACTTTTCTTCATTAGTCTTTATTGCGAAAGTGCCCACAGATTAGTGAGTTTCTATGTTTCTGAGGTAAGTTTAAAGATACAAAGTGTGCGTTTCAAAGATTTGTGTGACAAAGCTCCAGAGGAGGATTTTATGTGAAAATACCTGTGTGAGAGAAAGTATTCAACACATGATGAATTATTGATAAGTGAGCCATCTGGAGATGCAAATAACCTCCTACTTATTCGCCAAGGACGTCACCTGAGTGCAAGACAGCACTGCAATGCAGAGGGAAATATTACAGTGTGTTGTGTGGTCGTGTACCACAGAAATATGTTGTGGGAGGTTTGATATCATCCAGCTACTGAACAGTTTGTTTCATGAGGGCTGAGTTTTTACCACCATGGAGGTCCCAACACAACCCAGCAACCATCTTTAAAAGGTTGCAGAGTGAAGACTAATTATCAAATGCAATAATTTATTAACAAATAAGCATTTATTTAACTTTTAAAAAGGTGTCTTCTGTACTGGATTTTCTGAAAATGAATTAATTCAAATTAAAAACAATTAAATGGGGTACTTTAATACACTGTGGTTTCTACTGAGATTCTACTGTGCTGCTGACTCGTGTTAAACTGCTGTTGCTGTCTCTCAGCAGGTTTGATCAGACTAAAGTAAATATCTCAGCATCTGCTGGAGCTTTTTAGAGCTTATGCTGGCCTGGTTATGGGGACGCAGTGTCTCTTGTCCATAGAGCTTCAGGATATTCATTTTGTCTCTGCAGTTATGGAGCTTTTATGTCCTGATATTAGGGACGTCCATGAGTCAAGTTTGGTCCCAGCCATGTCAAACAAGGTGGACTACACGTTCATCAAGAATGGTTGCTGACTCACTTAAGGCGAAAGTCTCCAACATCTGCATCTCGACTCTTTATCCAGGTCACTAATTAGGCACTACTGGGAGAGTTTATGTTTACTCTGTTGGACCACTTGAACAGAGACAGCTCAACTTTTATTCAACTATTTATATTTCATATGAACATGACTGTCAGCTCACTATCTGTCAGTTAAAATTGGTTTTTAGAAATTGAAAATGAGATTAAAGATATAGTCACTACTTATCCTTATTCGACTGGTCATGTCTGGATGGGATGAGTGGGGCTCACGCCTGATCTAATGTGCGTCAGCTGATCATACACGGTGTCCTGCAGCTAAAGACAGCAGCATCCTTAACTCATGCAGGATGACCTACCGAGGGTTAGGGTTAGGGTCAGAGGTCGGGTTTTTAAAATAGGATTTTTACCTGTTTGGAGCGCCCAATCAGAAAAGCTTTCAACTGAAAAACCGAAGCCCCCAAGTTTATGAGACTTCATTTAAAATGTAGCATCTTTGTAGTTTCCTCAGAGGATTTGAATATTAGTATTTGGATAGAAGAGCCCTAATCCTGCGTAGATGTGAACAGGTTATGTTTTGAAATGTGCAGGCAAAGGAATTAATTCAGGTCGCACTTTCACTTTAAAATACAGTGAAAGTAAAGTCTGCAGCAACCAGAGGGAAGTGGCAGCGGGTGCTGAAAAAGCGCGAGCGGGAAAAATAATTAATAGGTTATTTTAATAAAAGAAGAACTTAAAAACTACAAAATTCAATCAGATTTCTACATTGAACTAACTTTAGTCTGTAAAAAAAAAGAACTGTAAATGCCAAAAAATCAAAATCAGTCAAAATGAGCAGTTTAAAATATGCATTAACAGTAATAAAGCATGCACACAGTGTTGAAACGGCCTAATATTTTTCAGCTCCCGCTGATGGATCCAGTTTTGATGCATCCTGCAGATTCGTGGCCACAGGGAGTTTTTACACAGAGGAGGGAGGACAGTGCTTGGGGCGGGGGGGGTACCAAAGGTGGGTGGTACCTGAACAAATAATATCCAGATGGGTGTGAGGATCCAAAGTTTCCCAACACTGAATTATGTGAAGATGGTGATTGTTTTTACTTCATCATCACTACTCGGTTTTTAAACTTCACACAGTTTTCATAAAGGAAAAAAAGGCAGCTTTATGGAGTGTGGACAAAAATCTATTGTATTAATATGCAATTAATGAATATTAATGAATATTTTCAGTGCAGATATTAGCTTGTTTTTTTAAAATATATGACAACGGTGCTGAAGTTGTAAAAAATTACATTCATATGACTGAAGTCAAGATTAAATAAGGAGTAATTACAAAAGTAATTTACATTTGTACAAATCCCTCAGTAATAAAGGCAGCAAAGCAAACAGTGCACCCAAAGCTTTTACTGCCACACCTGAACATCAACCAAAAAGCTCTGACTGAAGTCAGTTTAGTTTCCTGCAGCGCACTCTTATCACCAGCTACCTTTGATAAATGCCTGAATATGAAAAACTTGCACAAACGGTGAGTGTTACATGAAGATCAATCACTTTGATGAGTCATACACTCTTTGTGATGCACAAGGTTAACAAAATACCAACTTCTGGATTAGCAGTGTTTTGTCCACTAAAGCTAAAAAGCATTTCTGATTGTCCAAAGGAGGCTTTTTCCCACCTTATTTAAAAAAAAAGAAAAGCACGTCTCTTTGGTGCTTAGAGCATAAATGTGACAGTGCACATCCTGAGGATTGCTTCAAAAATGAAATCCCCCATTTTTAAATTGCACCAATTTATGAGCTTCAATAGAAAGACATAATTGGTTCTGGCCTTGAAAGTCTGTACCTCTGTGTCATGCATTTCTTACGTCAGGATGCATTTTGATGCTTGAGTCATTCTGTTTTTAACTTAATAAGAGAACAAGGTCAGTCCGATCCCCTCAGTGTGTCCTTTTACAAAACGGATAATGAATAACCTGAGATGTCTGAAGGAAAGCACAGTAAAAAGTTTCAAAGATAGACGGAGCTACTTTAACAGCCAGCAGGGGGCGACGTCATTGGTTGCATAAAGATTTTTGGTTGTATCAAAGTCCGAACAGTCCTCAGCTCCGATCTCTGTGACCTCAATAACTACTTTCCTGATGGCGGTTTGTGCTCACTCTGTAGTTTCTGGTTGTATTTCTTTACATTTGATTCCAAAACACCGAGAAGTTCATGGTGAGAACTCAGCTTGAGGTTTCATGACAGGACTTCCCTGACCAATGGGTGACATCACAGCTGCATCCATCTTTTATACTCTCTATGATAACTTAATGTTTCCACCTTATGCCAGTTTACAATTATTACAACAAAACTATTATAGCTTGTCGCGCTGCTGTAGCTCACTGCCTCAGACTGATACGGTGCGGCGGGTCACGAGTTATGTCCGTGAGTGTTTCGCAGCCTTCTTACTGAGTGACCTCTGGCTCAGATGAAATTAACAGTTTGGACAAACACTCCGGTCAGCTGGTAGTTTTCATTTATTGACTATCACAAATGTCAATATCGCTATAGCGTCAAATATTGGGCTCTGGCCTTCTTTCTTTATTTCCTGTGGAGGGCTCATCTGTAACGCGTCGCTAGTCTTTTACCCACATCTGTGCACATCTTCAGGCGGGAAATAGGCTAACCCCTGGTCCGTTTACTGAGATGATCAGCAGGATTCAGAGAGTCAATAAATATGTGAAAATGACTCAGCTTTGGAATTTGTTTTATATCATCTTCATCATGGGCCATTCCT
Organism: Archocentrus centrarchus; assembly: GCF_007364275.1. Lineage (NCBI taxonomy): Eukaryota > Metazoa > Chordata > Actinopteri > Cichliformes > Cichlidae > Archocentrus > Archocentrus centrarchus. The sequence goes on from NC_044349.1 coordinate 1,440,158, forward strand.
GCAGTGACTGACTGTCGGGATTGATCTTTCCATGCAGGATTGTGGCTGCTGCTCTGTTTCCTACCATCATAGCAGCAGAGGAATCAGTCGCAAAGCCAACAAGCTGGGATCACTTCTTTGGAGATGCCCTGCGTATGAAGGCTTTCTACCAGGATGTCACAGATAGTAGCACCATTGAATGACTGCTGTTCAGCTAATTAAAAAAAGAAGTGATGGTCTCACCTTCAGACAGCGGCCTTCAGCACCTCAGTGGACCTGCACAGTACCCATACAGAGAGTGATAGAGAGCTAACAGCGAGTCCTGACAGGAGACCAGGTTCACTGAAACCTTTTACTCTGCTAACCTCTTCTAGTTAGGGTTTGTTAACCAAAGGCTGTTGTTTTGTCGCGTCATCGTCGCAGCTGAACTAAACAATTAATAAGCTGTTTTAGTAAGGCGTGCACCGGATTTGTAAAAGGACACAACGATAGCTTTGTAGTGAAAACATATGCAAAAAAGAAAGGAATGGTTTTATCCAGATCTTGTTTTTGTAATTGCTGGAAGACAAAAATTGGAACTGAAATGAAAATTCTGATTAATCACCAAATCCGAATATCACATGACCTCTGAGAGCGTAACCTCTCAGTTACCCAGAAACAGAAAGGAACCAGTTTCTGTTGGATGTCTGCTGTTTATACCAGATCGCGTGGAGCTTTAATAACCGCAAAGCCATTTATGAGGAGATAAAACTCTCAAAACTCTCACACCGTACAGTTTCTTCCTTTAGGTGAGCTTAAACCTAAAGATCTTTTTGACTCCAGTTGGCCGTTCTGTGGCTGTGGCTCAGATTTACAACGTGACAGTTGCATGGGAAGATCTAATGATGCTGCAGCAGTTTAGTCACAGTTGTACCAGGAAAGCTTCTGAACGTTCACCTCTCTTCTGTCCCCGTCGACCTCCTGTTGAATATTTTAGGTTGAGACTAATAAAGGGAAGCTATCTGTCTTTGACTGCAGCAGGAGCTTTAAATAGAAGTGGAACATCAGATCATTGCTAGCAGTCCCACCGCTCCATCTCTGTGTGTTAACCTCACCAAATGTCCTGGCATCATTCTAGCACACTGAGAAGTGAATCGAATTATTGAGCACGGGAAATCTGACAAATATCAGACTGATGATGATACGAACTGCAGGATCAGAATGAGGAGCCAAAGAGAAAACACGACTGAAGCTCTGCTGCAGTTAAACGACGAGGTGGCGGCTCAGATCAGTTTCATCATCGAGCCTGGCTTTGTTGTATTCCTGCATGGCTGAGTATAATTAAACAGATTTATAGTCATTAAAAAAGTTTTTTTTTTTTTTTTTTTTTTTAATTTTCATCAATGTGAGAACCAGACGGAGAGCTGACATCTGAGTGTGTTATTTGTCAGGTCTTTTTAGCGTTTAAAGGGATAGTGCACCATTTTCCTTCTCAATGGTGAAATGCAGGTTTTGATCTTTTGGTTTTTATGAGGACTAAACCAAGGAGGTAAAACGGCGTGTTCTCACATGCTGCTGTTCTCCAAGTTATGATACAACATTGTACACCATGAGCGTACTCTGTTAAAAGTCCACATTAGGAGGCTTGAGTGGTAGCAGTGGAATCAATCCAGATTGCAATACTACAGCACATTATTGCAATATTTCGCATGGTGATATTGTATCGAAACAGGGACAACAAATATTAAAATTTTATCAAATACTCTGGGAATACAAAAGAGCTCATCTCATGCACCACCAACCCGAGAACATTAAATCATGTGAATTTTTAACAGTTTATGACAGTTAATTGCTGCATGATCAGAAACAGATGCATGTAATTGCCAACTTGACCCCATTCAATCACAGATTGATATCAAACTGATGGCAGGTTTTAGTGGCAGTGTTGGGATGCTTGACAGTCTCATTTTGCAGCAAAAATAAATAAGTGAGATAACTTTATCTTTTAAATTTGAGGACAATTTGCAGCTGAAAAAAGATGATAAATCATAATATTGTGATTGCTATTGAAATATCATATCAGCATATCATAAAATGTTAAAAAAAATTGTATTATATTGTAAGGGGGGTCTGGTGAGTCCCACTTTTAGTTCTTTAGTTCTGTCTTGGTCTCGGGTCTTTTCCCAGTGTTTTGTGTTTTTAGGTTTGTTATTGTTTGTTTATGGTGCAGATTTTTCATCTTTGTGTTTCTCTCTTTAGTTTATTCTTAGTTCTGACCATTTTCAGTTTATGTTGTCCTTAGCAAAGTAGCTTGTAGCTAGTTTGTGTTATGCTGTCTCTGTCCATTATAAAGTCCAAGGTTCAGATTTCAGCCCTTGTTTTGTATTTTTTGTAGAGACTTGAGCATTAAAGCTGCATTCTGAGTTTAAGTCCTGTCTCCCACACGCTGTCACACAGCTGACACTTCACACATCCATATGTGTTGAGTTTAGAATGAGACCTATAGCACTGCTACCATAAACCATGCATTAGGCACTAACACAAAAGGACATTATTAAGCTTTGGAAAGGTTGGCACTTAACCCATTTCCAGTCTTTATACCGTGCTCCATTGAGGCAATATCTAATTTTGAAACTGTATTTTCATGCATAAACCATGTGCATTCTCACCAGGTATTTCAGTTGATCAGCTGATCCATTACACACAGTGAAGAGGTCCCGTTTGAAGAAAGTGTTGGATGAAAACTAGCAGAGGGTAATTGGCCACGGCCGCCTGTGTCAGGCCGCCTGTTAATTAACACAAAGTCCAGTATCCAGTTAGAAAAACCAAAGTCAGAGATGGTAAACAGACCAAACCCATTTTTAAGGTACTTTTTAATGCTGTAAAGTTAAACCTTTTAACGCGGGAGTCTATGGGGAATGACTCACAGCTAGAGGTGCTGCAGTTTCTGTTACCTCCACATTGGCTGCATTTTTTTCAGCTGTCGGATCTGAAGTGTTAAATTAACGTCTGAATCTTAGAATATGTAATATTGACTTTAACAAATACCTTCAGCCTCACCTGCTTCGGTGTTCAGTGTGTGGTGCACTCATTCATACATATGGCACAGTAACAGTGACTTCATTAACACAGGTCATTGGGTCATATTCAGATCACATTTTCTTCTTCTTCTGATATCGTTCAGGTTTATTCTCTGGACTCGTTTGTACTAACGTAGCTTTCCTCTGATTGGATCCTGCGCTCCACCTGAGCTGTCAGCTTTACCCAGAGATCACAAACATGTCTCAGCACACAGCCTCCAGCCATTTCTAACAGAAGAGTTCCCCCTTACATCAAAACCATATCAAGTCTGTTTCAGCTGCCTTCCAGTGAAACAGGCAGTGAAAGCTGCTTTATTATTTCCAGAGAGAAACATGCAAAGCTGGAGCTTACACTCTTTTGGTTTGCACATCTCTGTCATCAGGTCTGCTAATTTTTGGGCCACTGGTTTTCACTGCTCTTCTTAAATTCTGGTCTTTACTATAATGAACCGGTGCTGTCTGTGTTGAGACATTAGTGCAGCGATCGTCCAGATTACCCATCATTTACTTTTTGTCTCCTTTCCTTTGTCTCCTGCGTTTAGTTCAGGGAAGTAAATGCTACATCTCTGCAGATAATCACATTATAATCCTGAGCTTTCAGTGTGGAGTTTAGCAACAGCGAAGTAATGAACCCAACATGAGTCAGGGTTCATTTTAAATCCTGTCAGTGTCCAAAACATACATCCTCTTTCTCACTTCCCTGCTCTCCTCTACTTCTCACTCCCTCCAGAGAGATGTTAAAAGTCTTCAGTAGTGCTCTGTATCCAACTGAGAGACAAGTTGAAGACACTGACAGACACCCTGAGGATTAGCAGCCTGCAGAGATAAAGGCAGGCAGAGGAGGAGAGATGGCAAGGCTGCAACAGATTTCAGGATAGAAAAAGTCTCAAGATTATTAAAATAGAAGCCTTAAAGTTAAAATCTCCAAGCCAAGTTCACTGTGGCCACGTCAGTCCCATTCACAGGAAGTGATATAGCGCAGCTGCATATTCACTTTATCTGCTGACATGTCAGCTCTCCTCTTCAGTCAGAGCACAGTTAGCATTTTGGTTCCAGTCAAAAATTAAAATTAAAAGTCATTATCATGCAGAAAGTATTCTCAGGCTGTGTGTGTGCTGTGAGCACTCTGGGCTGCACTGCTATTTATAACTGACATTGGCAGAGCTGCATGAGGACAGACAGAGAGCGGAGAACACGATGAACTGTACGCTGCATTCCTACATCAAATGTCCTCATAGTGTTAGCACCTGTGTTTGTACAGCCTTTTGTGCTCACCGCTGTGACAGAGGCATACACTGTGTTTTAAATGAGAAGCTTTTTTTTGGCAGCACAGTAAATGTGGCAGCATAAAAGCTGTCATTGCTCGAGCGATCCACAGTCGCTGCTGTACACTACAGCCCCTCCGGCTAACAGGCTCCCACACACCACTATTTTAAGGCTTCAGAAATTATTCACTGACAAGCCAGCTGAAATTTCAGAGCGCTGGCTTAGGATCACAACTTTCAGCAAATATAAACAGGGTGCCAAACATTAATTGCTCACCTGTTGTAAATGGTGTTCTCTCAAATAGTCTCTTGGCTGCAGTTTTCTTTTTTTCTTTTTTCCCACTATATCATCTTATTACCATACCGTATGATGGCACTTGTATCTGTGGGTTCAGACAGGCAATTTTGAACCTCACCGAGTGGGTCTGAATCATCTGTCAACCTCCAGGCTGAAAAATGAAGTCAGCGCAGAAGTGCCAAAAACTGCAGTTCCCCAAGTGGCTACCTGAGGCCTCAAAAGTGAGTTAGTTCCCACAGCCTCCCACGATCCCACAGCCTCCCATGACTCCACAGCCTCCCATGTTAAAAAAACAACAGTAGCACTTTTGTAACACTAATTACGCTCATTGTCTACAAATGTTAGGGCACATGAAAGGCGCTGACTATGCTCCTTGTTCTTCACCAGCGCCATCTTGAGCCGCATTTCCATTCCGTGGCTCGACTCATTGCAGTTTGAAGGTGTTTCCATTAGTACCTGGTACCAGGTAGCAGGTACTTTTTTAGTATTCACTCAGCTGGGGTTCCAAGCGATCCAAGGCAAACCTGGAGTGTCGTCACTAGTTGAGTCATGAGAGCGACTCCTTCACCAGAATCAAGCGTGCCATTTTAAAAACCTGTCAGCAAGAAAATGGAGCACCGGTTGAATGCCCAGACTGACAGTTTGCAGCGGTAGCTTTGCAACATAATAGCCATCTGAAGCGCACACAGCATACATATTATAGCACTATACTGCCGGGCGATCACCGCTGAAGCATCGTTACCTGCCCCTACAAGCCGTGAACAGCTGGTTAGCACAGAGCCTGAGGCGGCTGATCAAAGGAAATTTAATTACCGTAATAACGCGACCGTTTGTCCTATTGGAAAAATTCAAACAGTTTCTGAAAGTGTTGCCCTCTTAAAAAGACAGGATTCCATCTTCAGTTCAGCAACTTTTTTTATTCCCGATTCTCTGAATGACTCCACAAAGCAGGCACAAACATGAGCACAGATGAACGAGAGAAAGTAACAAAAAAAACATTCACCAGAGGTTGCACCGCTCACCAACCTCGCGATAGTTGATGACATCACATCCTGAACTCTGACCCCATAGTAGCAACATTAATCACAGTAATATTTGGCATAACATCAAAATAAAATAGAAACGTAAAATATTTACCTATTGTTTAAATCTGTTACTGCCAACTAAATAATTGAAAATACAAATAAGATTAAAAGGGATATTTCAAGGTCGCAACACCCTCCCCCACTAAAAAAAATGTTGCAGAACATTTTCTTAATTTCTTAACTGAACATTTGATGCAAAGGTACATAAACAGGTGAGTATCATACACATCACATTTTTTCTCTTTTACAGGATGATGAGGCTGTGCTATCTTAACAGTCCATTCTTCATTTTTTTTTCTTTCTAATGGTCTCTCATGGCCACAATACAGGATCAAATGTCTACAGTCCATAAGTATTGTAAGGTGCATAGTCCATAGAAGCATTGGTGGGCCCCCCAAATCTTCACAAATGGGACAAGGAAATTACCATTTACACCCAGAACTGTGTATTCACACATTTCATAGCCATGTGTTCTGCATGCCTATCAGTAAGTGTACACATTACTAGTTCTCACTTTACAGTATGTACCACACTACTGCCTTAACTCCAACATGTTAGCTTAGTTCCCCATTTTCTGTACTTATTATTGAAATAAATGTTCAGAAAACCTGTTTTTATATTCTGTGATGCATTTGAATGACCACATCCCCGTGAACTATAACTGTATGACAAATCAGAAATAAACTAACTTGTAGTTGTCTTGTATATGTGTGTGTGAGCCTCTATTCAATGTAAAAAGGATACATGGATTATGGTCTGGTTAGCAGGCCATGGCTGGTTCTGGAGGACTCCCTCATACTAACAGGGCAGGTTTCCAGCGGCTGAAAGGTCGGCTGCCCCAGCTGGTCATAGGTGTAGACACGCCTGGGCTGTCGGACTCTTTTAGGCCTTTCTCTCCCTGTTTCAGCATCACTCTGTTCATCCTCAAGTTCCATAGATGGCACTTCATGTTGTTCCTCCTCATGTTCCTCTTCAGAGTGCTCCTCAGGTATGAACACCTCCTCAGGTTCACCTCTGAGCATTTCACTCCGGGGGCAAAACTCTTTTGCTTCTATATTGAGGGGTGGATTTGCCCGCCTCACTGCTGCCCACATGTGATTTTCCTCATCACTGGAACTGCTTGCATCAGTGGGGTAAGTGTGCTTGGCTTTATGCCGTCTCCTTGTTCTCTGCTTTGTTTTGTCTCCATTGCTTTTCTCTTTCAGGCTGGGCTCCTCTTGCACCTCAACCAGGTAAGGACACGGCAGGAGTAGGTTTCGGTGTAACACCCGTTGTCTCCCTGTTCCTTGCAATGGCTCAACTACATACACAGGGCTATCAGGTCCTTTCCTTCCCTTGACAACATAAATCAGATCTTCCCAGTAGCTGCGTAGTTTTCCAGTGCCACCTCTAGGCGTCAGGTTTCTCACCAGGACATGGTCACCTGACCCCAGGGTAGAACTCCATGCGTTCTGATTGTAGGTTTTCTGTCCTTTTCGTGCATTTTTTTTCATATTCTGCATCGCAATCGCATAGGCCTCCTGCATGGCTTCTCTCCACTTCTCTGCATAGCCAGTCTGTGACTGGTTTCTTTCCCTTCCCTTCCTGGGGAACATCAGGTCCACTGGTAGTGTTGGTTCACGACCAAAGAGAAGAAAGAATGGAGAAAACCCTGTTGCCTCATGCACAGTTGAGTTATAAGCATGAACCACTTTGTTCAGGTGCTCCTTCCACCTTGCCTTCTGAGACTCTTCCAGTGTGCGCAGCATTCCTAGCAGCGTCCTATTGAAGCGCTCTGCAGGATTAGCCTGGGGGTGATATGGAGAAGTGCGGGAGTGGCGGATACCACAGTAGCTTTGGAGTTTGTGAAAGAGAGTGTTTTCAAACTCTTTTCCCTGGTCGTGGTGTATCTTGGATGGGAAACCAAAACGCATGATAAAGTCATCAAAAAGCTTTTTGGCTGCAGTCTTCCCAGACTTGTCTCTCGTTGCATATGCCTGTGCATATTTTGTAAAATGATCAACAACGACCAGTATGTATTCTTCACCTCCCTTACACCTGTCCAGATGTAAGTAGTCAATGCAGATCATCTCAAACGGTGCGGAGGTCTCTATGCTCTGTATAGCTGTTCTGGTTATTCTGTGAGGCTTCTTTCTCTTTATGCAGCAACACACATTTGTGACATAGTGCTCCATCTCCTGTCTCATCTTAGGCCAGAAGAAGCGTTCTCTTGCCAGTGCTACCATTTTATCTGCACCTAAGTGTCCCATCTCCTCATGCAGGAGTTTGTACACAACTGGCTTCAGACAATCAGGAACAACTAGCTGTTTTCGTGTCGCCGTCTCCCTTCTGAGGATACCATCACCATCCATGTGTAGGCGGGGCCACTCTCTGAGAAGCTGTCTGACACCTTCATTCTCTGCCAGTTTGTCTTTATGTTTCATGTGGGCGTGTGTCCTTTTTAAGGCCACCACTCTGTTTATGATGAGGTCTGTGTTTTGAGCTGTCCTCATGTCCTCTGCTGCAAGAGGCTGAAGTGGCTCAGTGATGCTGCACCCTTCTGACAGCACATCTTCGTTACAGGTAACAGCTGATATCCAATTCACCTCACCTATTTTGTCCAGGTGCGGAGCTTTCGTGATGCATTCAGCAGCTTCCTGTGGGCATTCCTCCGTACATTCTTGGATGAGCTCCTCGATGGGCTTTGGTCTGCGTGACAAGAAGTCTGCATCTCTATTTGCTGTTCCAGGCCTGTATTTCAATGTGAACCTATAGTCTGCCAACTCTGCAACCCAGCGATGTCCTGCTGCATTGAGTTTTGCTGACTTGGTGACATAGGTCAGAGGGTTATTGTCACTGTAGACTGTAAAGTGAGGTGCGTGGAAGAGGTAGTCACGGAACCGTTCTGTGATAGCCCATTTCAGCGCGAGGAATTCCAGTTTACCAGAATGTAGCTTGTAATTTCTTTCTGCTGCTGTTAAGGTTCTTGATCCATATGCTATCACTCTGAGTACCCCCTCTTGCCGTTGGTACAAAACCGCACCTAAGCCATCTTCAGAAGCATCTACGTGAAGCACAAAGGGCTTCTCCAAATCTGGGTATGCCATAACAGGTGGGTTGGTCAGCTGATCCACAATTTGGTTCAGTATCTCTTTGTGGGAGGAGGTCCACTGAACTGGATGGGAAGGTGGTAACTGGGCTGATTTGCGGCTACACCCCTTTTTCTTTTGGTTTTGCTTCACCTCAGATTTTGGCTTGGCTAACAGTTCATAAAGGGGCTTGGCTGTCCTGGAGAAATCTGGGATGTAGGATCTATAATAGCTAAGGAAACCCATTAGTTTTCCCACCTCTCGCACAGTGGTTGGTGTCTCGTGCTTCAGTGCTTGAACTGCTTCTGTTTCCTTAGGATTCATCCTGTATCCCTCTGCAGAAATCACACGACCCACATAACAGACCTCACTTTTGAAAAAGTCACATTTTTTTGGTCTCAGCTTTATGCCACACTCTCGCTGCCTCCTGAGCACCTGTCTTACATTTTGGATGTGTTGATCGAAGTCAGGACTAAAGACCAATACATCATCCAAATACGGGACACACACTTCATCTCTGAGGTCTCCCAAGCATCCTTCCATATAGCGTTGGAAACAGGCAGGGGCATTCGTAAGCCCGAATGGGATCCTCACCCACTCGTAGAGTCCCCATGGCGTTATGAATGCAGTGCAGGGTCTGCTTTTCTCACTCATGAAGCCCTGATGGTATGCTTTTCCCTGGTCCAGCACCGTGAACCAGGAGTTTCCTCCCAGGTTTTCCAGAATCTCTTGTATCCTCGGGATGGGATGACGGTCAGGCAGTGTTTTCCCATTCAGTAGCCTGTAGTCTATACATAGCCGCAGACTCCCATCCTTCTTCCTGACACATACCACAGGTGAAGAGTATGAAGAACAGGATTTCTGGATCCAGCCTCGGTGGAGTAGGTCCTGTATGTGCGCTTTAACTTCCTGATAGAGATGTCTGGGGATCGCATTATATGTTCTTTGAACAGGCACATTGTCTTTTAGCTGTATCTCCATCTCCAAATCTTTAATGCACCCTGTATCCCAGTCATCCTTAGCAAAAACATCACACTCTTCCCTGAGCATCTGCTGTACCTGCTGTCGTTGGTCCTCAGATAGATGGCTCAGGTCCACGGGTGGGTCCCATGGCTCACCTCGTAGCTCTCCACTTGACTGCTGTGTGGGTGGAGCAGCACAGCTGTGTGGTGTCTGCGAAGTCTGTTCATCAGCCAGTTTTGTCTGCAATGGGTAGATGGCATCCACACTGTACAACAGGCCAAGTGTGGTGCGACTGTGTAGCACAATGTCATTATCAGTCACATTCTCAACAGTCACTTCAATGTTTTCATAATCTCCTGGAGGGAGCTTAATCAGCTGTGCTCTAATGGCAAGACCAGATGGCCAGGGTGCTTCATGGTTTGGCTCTAGCACTACGTGTGCACCCACCATACTCTTGTTTAGTCGGCCGCACTGCACCCCCATCACTTTGTTACGGGGGATGGTCACTGGTTGTCTACCCACTCTGGCTACATGGGGCTGATTTTCAAGCTTTGGCTTTTTCAAAACAGATAAAACAGCCTTTGCAGTTCTGTGACCTACCTCCAGTGCTGAGCAAAGTCTCTTAACCATATGACCGGATCGCATGCAGTCTTCATGTGTGTCATTGGTCAGGGCTAATTCTTCAATCACATTAAAGCCGATTATTGGGCGTGCCATATCGTGGCTTGCCACCAGGATGGGGACCAGGACAGGTTTGTCGCTCATTCCAGCTACAGCATCTTTAGCTAAAGTCACTTCAATCCCCATCCATCCCTGATATGGGATGTCAGTTCCATTTGCCGCTGAAAGCTCTAACGATCCATCTTCAAGCAGCTCAGTCACCGGTCTGACTTCCACATCTGGCAAATGTTTTCTTTTCCAGCCCATTCCCACTACTGATACCTGTGAGCCCGTGTCCCACAGTATTGTAGTGTCCACTCCTCCTAGGGAGGCTCGAACTAGACACCTCCTCCCCACCAGTTTTGCAGTTTGCAATTGTTTACCAGTGAGAGGTGCTCCTAGACTGAGAAGATCTGCTTTCTCTGCGCTTTCAGTGGGACAGTGCAGGATTTCAATTTTGCTTGTGCTGGCTCTTACGTTTTTCATTCGGCAACCTGCTGCCCAGTGCTCAGTACTGCCGCACTTGTAGCAATGAGCACACCTTCCATCAGGATTGGACTGTTGACATTTTTGACATTTTCGGCTGTTCCCAGTCTTAGGTTGGGTTCTGTATTTTCCGTTTGGCTCTCCATTCGCTCTTTGTTGAGACTGCGGGCTCTGCTGAAGGGTTGCAATGTGTGTTGTGAGGTTCTGAATAGCTTCACATATGGCTCTGTTACCTTGATCCACTTTGTCCATGAGTGTATCACGTTTATTTGCTTCCCCACCTTTGTTCTTGTTGGGTTTAGACACATGTTCGCATTCAGCTCCTTCATTTTCCTCATTAATTGCTGCCACACTGATCATTTTGGTTTTCGGTGTGGTTAACAGCTTGTTTCTCCTTTCCATTTCCAGACTGTATGCAGCAGTCATTTTCTCCAGAAGAGCTTCATCAGTCATTTTGGGGGTTTGTAAGTGTGGTTTCATGTCTGTTCGAATGGTGTCATCACGAAGACCAGTCATCACTGTTTGAAGGAACTGGTTTTGAATTAGTTCTGCACTGTACTTCAGACCAGACTTGACTCTTTCTGAGGCAAGGACAGTTTGTTGTCTCATGTCCATGGCTCGCATCAGAAACTGTATGGGCGTCTCTTTAGGTTCCTGAACTGCACGTGTGAGGGAATGATACAGCTCAGTGGAATCTTTTTCAATGTAGTGGGTCCGCAGGATTTGTCTGAGGGCTTGCAGCGTCAGGTCTATCCTACTCTCTAAATAACTTTTTAGTTTTGTTCCAGGAGCTATTGCTTGAATAACAGCTTCGACAACTTCTCCCTCATCATATCCTTTTTTCAGTGCCTTTTGAATCTGTCTTTCCAGACTTGAGTATGTTAATTTGTTCCTTTGATTTGGTTCCCCAATCTGTCCAGTTATTTTTAACTCTCTTCTATACAGCGGGTGGACAAAAGAGACATTTTGGCTAGCTATAGCAGCTGTTGCATTCATGGTCAAGTCACTCTCCCTTTGTCCCTCTACATCACTGGGTGCAATTTCATTTTCGGCCACAGGGTGGCGCTTCTGGATGACATTTTGAGGCAAGGGTACTTCACTGTACTCACATTTCTCTTTTAATTCGTCGATTTGGTCATTGAGTTTCAGCAAAACAGACATTCCTTCATCTTCTCTTGAGGTAATATCTTCTCCCTCTATATACTGAAGAATACACCTTCTCAACTTACGTGCTACGTCGCTGTCACGTTCATCTACAGTTAGGCTGAGGGCTGTACACACATCCTTCAGGTCCTGTGCTTTCAGACTCAACAACTTTTCTTCTATCTCAGCCACCAGGCTTTCCCAGTCAGATGACATCTGTTGCACTTCGGCCATGATCAAAACGTTTTACCTTCTTCCTCGGGGCTCTTGGAGTCTGTAGCCTTGGTTAGCAGCTAGTGCTAGCTCGCACCGAGTCCGCATCTGTCGCTCTCTCTCGTCTTGCTTCGCAGTGAAGAAAACACTTCAACCGGGCGGAAACACCAAGTTTATGTTGCCCTCTTAAAAAGACAGGATTCCATCTTCAGTTCAGCAACTTTTTTTATTCCCGATTCTCTGAATGACTCCACAAAGCAGGCACAAACATGAGCACAGATGAACGAGAGAAAGTAACAAAAAAAACATTCACCAGAGGTTGCACCGCTCACCAACCTCGCGATAGTTGATGACATCACATCCTGAACTCTGACCCCATAGTAGCAACATTAATCACAGTAATATTTGGCATAACATCAAAATAAAATAGAAACGTAAAATATTTACCTATTGTTTAAATCTGTTACTGCCAACTAAATAATTGAAAATACAAATAAGATTAAAAGGGATATTTCAAGGTCGCAACAAAAGCTGAGAAACCGCACTTCACAACCAACTTAGGGTATTACTGTGGTTTTATTACGGTAATTGTTGCCAGAAGTACGCGAACGGCGGCACTTTTGAAGTACACTGAGTCGATTATGACATGTTTGGCAGTATAAGGTTATACTTAATGATAACATTCATCCATTGTTAAGTATAACAGTGATAACCCTTGTACAGGGGACTTATGCATGATGACGATATTAAAATGGCATTAGCTGGTAGCTTGCCTCTGTCTTATGTATTGTTGTGTTTTGAGCTGCATACAGATAACATCAAGAGACTACTGCCTGTGTTACTGCGACTCCACCCACACTGAGTTGGTCCTCAGTTGAAATGGAAACACAACACGACCGTGGCGAGTTGTGTCGAGTCGACCTGTGCTGAGTAGATACCAATGAAAACGCAGCTTTGTTTTGTTTTTTTTTTCTCAAAAAAAGCAGATGTCATTACCCAATGAGCATCCCACGGATAATTTTCTTTTTTGAAACATAACATGGCCCAGATTTACAAAATATAGTTGATAAAAAAAATTAAGCGTGATCCAAAAATGAGTGACTGAGCACATAAACTCCCCATTAAAGTGTACAGACGTCATGACAGAAAGCCGTTTTCCAATAGATTTCTATAGGACCAAAGGTCTTTTTGCAACCACACCTGTCGCCATCTGGTGGCCTTTAAATAAAATGCAAGTTTCAGGCACTTTTGCACTGGCTTCTTTGTTGACCCAGAAGCTACAAGTGTCTTTCGTTCTGCCCATGGTTAAAATGCCCAACTGTATAATATTAAAAAGCCTCTTGCTTTTAGCTAATAACTTATAGCACTCCTCTTCTCATCAAACTTGATAACTTCTGGCTCCAAAAAGCCAACATGGCCGCCGCGGTCTGAATTTGTTCCTCTAACAACTGAATCCTCATCATTAGAATATCCCAGTGAGCCACGGGTATCAACTAGGCCAGCTTCACTAACCTGAGTTACAGCAGGGCTGCGCCACAGTGATATCATGCATCAAGTTCAGATGTCTGCTAGGATACCTGCTAGTTTACTTTTCATATGTGCAGATACCGAGAAGCTTTAAGCTTCACATTAATGCCTGTGAGAACAGACTTATTTGGATCACGTTTGGCTCTTAATGGTGCCTGTTTGTTGGAAACTGAGGGAGCGTTTGGACCTGGAGATGGAAAATTTAAAGCTAATGCTTGACAAAAAGAAACATCACTCTAAATTAATCTTAATGCATTCATTCATAAGTCAAACAGCTGTCTGCACAGTCCATGATAATAGGCAGGTAATCAGAGAAGCCATCCAGATCAGATGATGAGCCGGGTCAGGCAGAGGTCAGGATCAGGTGTGAGCACTATTCAAATAAAAGATGTGAATTGTTGAGTGACTAATGTGTAGGGCTGCAGGGAGCCTGAGTGTTGCAGGTGGTGATCATACAAATCCTTTTTGAGTTGTCAGGCTGTGGATCTGACCATCACGGTTGTAACCAGCAGATGAATGATGCAGCTTTAAAGTGGAGCTCCACACTAGTCTTTTTTTAAAGGCCTGATTAGTCAGCTGAACCTCTGACCACACCCAGCATCACGGCTGAGGTCGTATTTTTGAGACCACACACAGCTCTCACATTGGTTATACACCACCACAGCACATGAGCGCCGCACCGGGTGCAGTCGGAGGCCGTATAATTAGCTGGGTGTGGTTACTCTGTCACTGTTAAAACACAGACATTACTGTCCCATTTACATTTACACTCTGTGTTATCAACAGTCTGTTTTCATTTCCACCACAGACTGTAAATAACGTTACATATTTACCTTACCTGTCATTACTCTTACTAGATTTCTCACGTGTAGCACGCAGTCCTCATAAATGGAAATGCTCTGGTTTAGGTGGCAGTGTTTCCTGGGTAGGAGGGAGGATGTGTCAGTGGACAGCTAGCTGCTCTTTTCTCACACGGGGGAACCTGATATCACAGAGACTTTGCAGGGGTGAGAGTCCTGGCAGTTTGAAGAGTCTTAAGTGTCACATTGTGCTGGGTATGAATCTTCTCACCTGCGCCTCTGTCAGGTAATGTGCTGGATGTGTGAAAACGGCTTATGAGTTTGTCCACATTTTGATCTAATCTCAAATACCTTCCCAGCTTGAAGCACATCCTGGTGACCAGAAACGCTCATGTTTCGACCACATGTCTCACATTTAAAAGGCTTTACAACGATCTGAGCAAGCTGAATAATTTTAGAGTTGAAGCCTAAAGAATGAAGTGGCACTCGACCTCTGGCATGACGTGGCTGTTTACATAGTTTCAGAAACACTTTGGGGGGGGCAGCGTCATTAAATAATGAGGGGCCACTGAGAGGTAAATGCCCCATCTTAAAAACGTATAGTCAACATCAGGAGGTTGGAGGGGTAATTGCTAGGTCGCAGAAGCACACGATGAACTGTGGTGGTTTTTCCCTTTTGTTTTCACTCTCTGGTTACTAAAAGTAGCTGGTTAGCTGTTGTGGTTTGGGTTCGAGCATGCCCATTCACCTCAGTGACCCAATGAACTGAAAAATAAGAACAGCGACAGCCCTGTCATACCAATGCTGTGACCTGGTAATACACTGCAGGAAAGGACACCGTGTTCATAACTGCGTTAGTAGAAGCTTCTGGAATAAGACTGGCCTGTGTGAGCTCACACACGGCTGTCCTCACTGAAATCACCGCTGAGACGTGTCAGCAGGTAGCTGCTTATTTGAAAGGACGTGGCAAAGTCTGTTTTCACTTCTGCCCATGTGTTTGGCCACTTGCAGAGAAGCATGAGAGGTGCAAAGAGGTCACTGAATTTAAAATACAATGCATTATGGATGACAGGAAAACGCCATAAATATTTAGTCACGTTGGAGCTCCTCAACTATTCAACAGAAGGTCAGTGAAAGGTAGCTAACCTCTGAAGCAGAGGAACCAGGGGCTGTTGTGCCTGTTTTCTAACAAGGTTAGTTACATGTAAACTTGGACCAAAATGATAATTATTAAAATCTCCTCCTGATCGCCACAGGGATGCAAACCTGAACTAATTTGTCTCTAAAGTCTCAGCAGGAAAACAGGAAGTCAAATTTATCTTTAAATGTCTGCTTTTGAAAATATTATCTCCAGTTTCTGAGTCACATAAAGAAGGCAGTGTTTTTATATCCAGTGTTTGCCCACTGCATGCTCAGGGGTCGGGGCTTCTCTCTGTGTGAGGTGGCATTACTATAAATTGCTCAGACATGAATCTTATCAGAATTTTTCCTGCAGAAATAGGAATGAACTGAAAAAATTATGCAAAATTTTTTAACAATGTTCTCAACCTCTGATGACACGTGACACCAATCACCAGCAACATGCGCCATATTTCACTAAATAACTTCTGGATTTTAATATTTCAGGTCAACATGAATATCTGCAACAACACCGTAGACCAGGGATCCTCAACTCCAGGCCTCGAGGTCCGGTGTCTTGCAGGTTTTAGATGTGTCCCTGATCCAACACACCTGATTCAAATGGCTGAATTACCTCCTCAGTATGCAGTCAAGTTCTCCAGAGCCCTGCTAATTACTTCTATATTTGACTCAGGTGTGTTGAAGCAGACACACATCTAAAACCTGCAGGACACCGGACCTCGAGGCCTGGAGTTGAGGATCCATGCCATAGACCATACATGAGTAAAATACAGCCTAGGGGGCAGCAGTGTTAATTTCGTTGACAAACTATTTTCATCATAGTTTTCGTAAGCGACCCTTTTTTTCATGACGAAAATGGGACGATAATGAAATTAAAAACTACCTAAAAGGATAAAAACGATGACGAAATGAATTGACACTTTCATCAATGAATGAAAATGAGACAAAAATGCTTGGCGGGGATGACAGCCAATCAGAACTTAGTTAATTTTGTGACAGGGCGGGACAAGTTAGGAAAACATCCAATCAAACGCACAGTTGTACAAATTAAACCCGGGAAGACCAAACTAGCCTGTGTGTTGTTACCTCCGATAGAACTAAGTTATGTAACCAATGTCAGCAGGGAGAAAGAAGAGCCGACGTATGGACACATTTGTCCTTTGATGTTGTGACAAACATTCAAGCTTTAATAATATTCCATAACTTTTAATAAATGTTTAATTTTGTGTGTGTATAATGACTAATTCAAGGGAACTGAAGATAAAGCATTTACATTTTACACCCTTTATATTTTAGTCGACTGAATCGACCGTAGATTTAGTCGACTATATTCTTAAGATAATTCGTCGACTAAAACTAGACTAAAACTATTTAGATGACTAAATTATGACTAAAACTAAACATTTTCGTCCAAAGACTGTGACTAAAACTAAATCAAAATTTACTATCAAAATTAACAGTGGGGGGCAGAACCGGTGCATCTCAGTCTGCTCCCCAATGTCCTGAAATAAAAACTGTAGAAAATATATTTTCTGGCAGTAAACAGCAAATATTATTAATATTAAATTTATGATTTTTCTCATCATTTGGATGGACTCCACTGTTTTGAACTGCAGTTGGCAACAGTGATTCTGGGTCTGCAGCCTCAGTGAGCTAACAGTGTAGCAGCAGTGCATGAAGCAGTTCTCAGGTTGTGGTTGGAGTCCTCACAGAAGCTCCCAGAAGATCCTCAGAGTAGACCAAGAAGTGCCATCACCATCTCAGCTGTGATTGAGCTTTCAAAATAAGAGCGTGGGGATTGCTTAATTGGTTAGTTGTCTAAATAAGTAGAGGATATGATATGTGTGGGGAAAAACTGTATATACAAACGTATGTTCATAAATAAATATTAGCGGGGCTTTTCTTCATTCAGTGTACTGTGATGGTATTAGTTAGCTACCCATGTCACAACAGCCTCACATGGGTCCACAGGTCCTGACAAATGATTTCATTTGTACTTTTGAATAAGTGTACATAACTTGTATGTAATCTATATGTTTATTTTATCCATTCACTGATGCAGGCATGCATTTTAATATATAATAAATATTAAGCATTTAAATCGTTAGCATGTAAAGAGAGCAGGTTCCTGCCCCTTGCCTCGCTCTGACAGCTGGGACGGGCTCCAGCCACCCGGTGACCCTGAACTGGATGTGCTCGGATGGACGGAGGTCTTGATTTCTGGAACAAGGACGAGAAGAGAAATTGTGAATGATGCTGACAGACGAAGGAGAGCGAGATCACGTGTTGTTGTTGTTTTTCATAGGCCTGCACTTTTGTGTTTAATTGAGCTATATTTTGTGATCTGTTTAGCTTTGGGCTCGCTTACATAAGCTGGCATAAATACTCTTGCATAAACATGTTGACACTAAAAAGTCAGACCTTGAAGCAGCTTCATTTTTTAAAATCTGCCTCTTTGTTGCGGCATGCTGAGTGGGTGGAGGTGTCGAGTGAAGTCTGTCACCTGCAGTTGCTCTCCTGTTTCTCTGACATTATTATCCTCGGGTTGTTTTCCTGCTTTTCTCTGAAATCTTAAATGCGGCGCGGCTTGTTGGGATGAGAGCCGATATCTAACACGTTTCAAATATCTGAATCATCGCAGAGAAAACGATAATCTATAATAGCCTCGTATCATGAAAATCCTGCGCTGCAGCGTTATCTGTGCGGCTCCACTGTTAATCCCGGGATCAATAACTGGAGCCACTCTTTCACGGTGACCTCAATCTGTCACATGACGTCGTGTCAGTGCTTGACAGACTCACACACATATTACAGTGTAAAGCTGCATAGAAGATCCCACTTTAGTTGAGAAAAGAAGACCAACAGCGCCCGTGTTGCACCATCGCTGTACGTTTGGCACCCGTTTTTATTTTTTTTTGTCAACGGTGACATTATTTATGATTTTTATGTTCAGCCTTAAACCATCCTTCACACCCGTGCTGTTTACAGCACAATCACATCTACTTTTCTTCTGCTGCAGCATCTTCAAAGGCACCTTGACTTGAATATTGGCAAGAGACGGTTTCTCATTCACTTTCCGTGCACACGCCTTCTCTGGCAGCCTGGATATTTGTGCTGGCACTGTTGCAGCTTCCAGGTTCTCTCGCATTTGCATAAAAGCCTTTTTATTTTAGTCATCTGTGCAGAGTAGAGAGAGAAAAGCCACCTGGCAGGAGCTGCACTTTGATTATTCTGCTGACAAATGTAAAAAAAAAAAAGAAATAGATGAAAGGATTAAAGGATATGCAGTTTTTAGTGTCTTATTTTGTTGTTTGAGCTGAACAGCAGACTCCTGTTAGGTGAGAAACATTATGTACCATATGGCCTCTAAACAAACCAACTATTCATTTGTTAATTTGCACCATGTAGCTCTTAAATGCAGTGTTTTTTTTTTTTTCCAGCACTCCTACAAATGATACAGATGACAGTTCTGTAGTAAAACTATCGATCTATCCAATTTTCGTAACTGTTTACCCAGCTCTGGGTTTGAAGGGCCTGCAAACCCCCCCAGCTGTCACAGGGCAACAGTGAGACTCCACCCTGCATAGGCTGCCATCTCCATCACATCATTTTATTATGCTTGTCTGAAACCGGTCTCTCCTTGATGGGACTACCTGTTTAAATAAAGGTTAAGAAGAAAAAAGCAATGTTGCCAACTTGGCGACTCTTCAGACCCCCCCCCCCCCCCCCCCCCCCCAAAAAAAAAATAAAAATAAATAAATAAAAAGTGACAAGTTTAGCGACTTTTTTCAGTGACGTCAGCCGCTTTTGGAGAGTTTTGGAGACGGCCCGGAAACCTGAAATCCTCCACTGTTGCCATGCTTTGAGTACACTTGGGCATCGCCTGGCTGCAGAGGGCGCCGCCTCAATTCCATACCAGAACTCCGTACCGGAAACTTGGCAAAATTGATTTACGTAACGTGGGTCTAGGCAAAGCATTAAAGTCGTGAAGTTATTTCATAAAGTTCATTTGTAGTTCTAAACATATTTAGGGTTTAGTTTTTTCTTCACTTTTTGTCTCTGCAAAGACCTTTTATTCTTCTCTCCTACAGCCTTGATTACAACTACAAGCAAATGACCAATTATGCAAATTAGGTGATTAGGTTCACCTGTTCGCTGCCCGGCCTCAGCTCACGTAATCCAGGTCGCTGAACTGGAGCGGGTGAACCTGTTTGTGACGTTGGTGCCGGATGGATCATTTTGATGGAAACCTGACAGATAATACGATTTACTGTTTGGTGTATGCTCTCCAAGAGGGAGTAAGTTGTCAACTAGGGTTAAGTAAAATGGTCCAAATACTTGTGGCCGTTTTGGCTGCTGTTTGGAAGCTAAAACACTGAAAATAAGGCTTCAAAATGCAAAATTCATTAGTTTTAAATATGTGCTTACTATACAGGAATATTGAATAAATAGCTGAAAGCATCTCCAGGTCTGTATAATTTTCAGCAATTAGGAAACTGATCAGTAAAATAATATCTGTGGGAGAGTGACCATTATCTAAAAGTGTTTTTTTGTAAGATATTTTTTTTTTATTAAGGTTCTCAGAGTAAATGCATACTCATCCCATCTTTTATTATTTTTTTTTCCCTCAAAACATGAACACTTTCAACAGAACAGGCAAACACACAGCAGGTCACCACCATCCAACAAGCACAAAAAACCCATGCCAACCCCTCTGTAAAGTTCAGGCCTGTGGGGTCGAGTCTGTCCAGGAGTGATTTCCATATCTTGAAGTATCCCTCGCTGTTATCCCGTAGTGTGTAGGTTAGTTTTTCCAGTGGGAGAATTCCCAGGAGCTTCTTACACCAGTCACTCAATGTGGGGGCATCCTGTGAGATCCAGAACTTAAGGATGGCCTTCCTCGCAGCATGCAGGCATATTTCTATCATTTTAGTGTCGGGTGTTCTGTGCACTATCCACTTTAGCTACCAGAATACGGTAAAGGGGTGATAATCGTAGGGTGTTTCCCATCAACGAGGTCACCCCCCCCCCACCCCCAACCCCCTGTACATCACCCCAAAACTTCTCAATCTTTGCACATTTCCAAAACATATATGTGTGCGTACCGAGCTCTAGGTTGCATTTACTGCAAGTTGAAGAACCCAACCCCAGCCTGCCCCTCAGTGCCGGCGTAATGTGGAGCCTGTGCAGTATTTTGAATTGTCTCTCTCTGTCCGTATTACATGTCAGAACATAATTGATGTCCAGGTATTGTCCTCAATATGCCAGTCTAAATCCATTTGCCATTGTCTACGTATATGGTCACAAGAGCAGTCTAAGTGCGATCCAAGGTTCTCATAAACATGGGAGATAAATTTCTTTGATTTGGTCCTGTCTAAAGGTTTTGTAGCTCGGGCTGCATCACCTTCTGTTTGGCGTGTCATTAAAGCTGAAGAAGAGCCAAAGAGCTGCAGCAGCGCTCCTCCCCTTTGTTCCCCTGAGCTGGCTGTCAGAGGCTGTTTCTGGGGACTTCTTTCAGAGGGTGGCAAAAATGAAGTGCTGGCCCTAAAAGTGGCAGTGTCGTGAGCAAATATTGATAGCCCAGACGAGCCTCGAGCATTTCCAGAGCCCCCCATGTACATAAAGTAAGTTACTGCCGATCCCGAATGCTAAATATAAAATTGATTTGGTGACAGTATGCATTAGCTAAACCTGTTTTACTCAGATCTGGGTTCAACCTTGGAATAAGCCCCATCTGCTGTGATGAATACTCTTAAACCTCCCACTTTCTGTCATCCAGCCCAACTTAGTACAGATACAGACGTGCCTCTGCTTCTCTGCTGGCACTGAGCCCATCTCCACCTCTTTCATATACACCCTCCACTTCATACCAGCTATTTCTGGTTCTCTCATTCGGTATGCCTCTCCCCATCTTCCACTGTGTTTATCTCCTTTTGGGTGTGTGTGTGCTTGAGAATGTGTGTATCTTTCTTACACATCCGAACACTCTTTCATTTCTTGGCTGCCTGCCTGCAGAGATTCATCATTAATTCATCCAATTTCTTAATGTTCCTCCTCTTCCCTGCCTTCACATGGCCTCAGTGTCCTTACGTCTTCAACCTCCCACTGGCTCCTCTCCACCTGCACCACTTTCAGATTGAAGAGTCTTTTCTTTTTGTTATTTCCTCCTGAGTAACTCCATAATAAGTGTTATCAAACTGCAGAGGACCTGTGCAGGGCTAACGGTGGCCCTCTGTAAAAAATTTATGTGCAGCATAGAAGTAAAATAGATTTTATGTATGCACGTCATGTTATCCAAGCTGATAGGATAATAACCTCTCATTACAACCAATATATGCAGAAGAGCGTCTCTAAATCCCCAACATGTCGAGCCTTGAAGCACATGAGCAACTGCAGCAGAAGACCGCCCCGGGTACAGCTCCTGTCAGCTAAAAACGGAAAACTAAGGCTACAGTTCCTGATCTTGATTCCAAGATCAATGTTCCCAGCACCTTGTTGAATTTATGCAATGGAGAATTAAGGCAGTTTTGAAGGCAAAAGTGGCTCCAGCACAGTACTAGCAATGTAATAAAATGCCCTTTGAGTGTAATTATATAATTTATAATAATGATACAGTTTTTCAAAGTCCACTGTACTGTTGAAAAGACCAAACGCCAACTGTGGCATTTCATTGTGTAAATGTATTATATTACTGGGTGGAAGGAGAGCTTCGTAATGTACTTTGTATCAACTTCACACCCTTTTTACTCATGATTGTAATCATCAGAAAATATTCACACATCAATAACCACTAACTCTTCAACAAGCATGCACACAATAATTTGTGAAATATAAATGCAGGTAAAGCATCACTAAAGACCAGTTTCACCTTTTCGTCCAGTCACCAACAAACCAACATGGTTGGTAGATGGTGGTCGTCCTTGGTAGTCACACCAGGAGGAAACTGTTTGGTTCAGTTTGTTAGTACTGCATATCAGTCAGAAGCTGCAGAATTATCCTATATGTGCATCAGTGTAATGGTACCGAGCATTTCTTTTGAGACGCACCGACTCTGTAAACACAGTTCAGCCTTTACATATATCCAAGTATGAAATGAGGGAAGTTTTAAGAAAAAAACTCTGTTAGAACACTGAATATGTGCTTTAAAAAACCCAAAATGAATAATAAAGTCAAAGTAGGGAGCAAATTGAAATGTCACTTTAACCTTTACTCTTCACTCCAAAGGTAGACCAGTGCCATTTCACTGCTTTCATCATCCACTGTGAGGGAGGTGAAAGTGTCCCTTAGATGGTTTTCTCATGCAAATAAGTGCTGGGATAGAGATTTCTACCATAATACCTTTTACCAGTCTCATTGCAATAGAGCTGGAGTGAAGCACTGAATACCACAGTGCTGTAATGTAAGCTGTAGCTACAGCTGGACACCGCCATCCCAGCTTTAGCACTAATCACTGCAGTTACTCAAGCACGCTGAAACCAGTAATATACTAAGTATACAATGGAATATACTTGGTATACACTAGTAGTATTTTGGTGTATTACTGTCTTTAAAAATATACCTTAAACTCTCCACAGACCAGCAGAGAGATGGTTTATGGGTAAACCAGACTGTCCTGCAAAAACACAATGCAGCAGAACCATGATGATAATAAACAGAGGTTAAAAAAAGAAATGAAGTGATGGATTAATGTATACTTAATAGTGAGAAAATATGTTAGAATATTTGCATAAAACAAATGAGCACATGCTTTAAAGAGGTCAAAAACAGTCAGAGGCAGGATTGCATTAATTCAGATGGGACTAAATGGAAATGACATGAAGCATGAACGTTTCTCTCTCCTGCTGGTTGAGACGACAACATGTATTTTCATGTATTTTAAAGTTTTTCCAACAGGCTCTTGTCCACTGAGTGTGAGGCTGTTCCCTTTGACCTCTCAGCCGTTACTGAATTTGGGATTTGTTTGTTTGCTCGATGTTATTATTTTGTGGTTTTTCCAAAATCCTCATATTTAGGGGGGGGGGTAATATGGAAGCTTGTTTCTGCCACAAAAAAAAATTCACCGTCCATAGATCAAAATATTGAGTTAATAACTTGAACTTTCGAGTTAGCTCTGCCAATCAGGAGGCTCCATGAAGGTACTTCATTTCCTTGTTACCTGGAAGCAGGAGGCAGAAGGGCATCAGCTGTCCAACAGATCAACATGAAAACACTGCAGCTCTTATTCGCTAGAAGGTCAAAGGTCACAAACCTGACCACAGTTTGTTCACATTTGCTACACACTACTAGCTAACTGGCGCTGTCGCTACCTGGTTTTGAGTGTGCATGCTTTGGCCTCATCTGCTTCCAGGTAAGAAAAGGAAATGACCTCTTTCACAGAGCTTCGTGATTCGCAGAGCTAGCTTGAAATTTTGACTTATATTTTAGTTATGGTTAGCAAAAGCATTGTTTTTCTTAGGGTGATGCAGAACCCCTAAAAAAAGCTGAGGCTCTCATCCTGCTGCAGGACGTTAAGCGCAGCATGTCTTAGCCACAACTGTAACCATGCAGATTTGTGCCGTAAACAGAAACTTGGTTTGTTCCTAACTGTATCTGCCTTAAACAGCATCTGCTTAACCAGCAGGTGAGGCAGATCAAAGCACTTTATTTCAACAGATTTGGTATAAAATGATTGTTTGTAACTGGTTCCAGCTTTGACAGGTTTCCCAGCCGTCGCTCTGAATGTGTCAGAGAAGGTTTGGTGATTCGTATAAAACTGGTGTGACCAGCACAGCACCTTTTAACATCTCATTTGCCTCAGTGGGCGGTCCAGCCTTTCAGTCTGATCTTTGAGAACGTGTCGAAAATCTGGACATGACAAAAATCTACCGCAATCTGATTTTGAAAGAGTAAAACGGTGCACGGAGGGCTTGGACTGAATCTGACACATTCGGGTGGATCTACACTCTAAAAGTGCAGGAAGTTTAAATATTGAAAACAATATTTCTGCCACAGCTAAAGCAGAAATGTTGATTATTTTTCACTCAAAAATTTAAGTGACTTCAGCTTTCTGCAGATACACTTTTTACTGTGTGCCAAGGGTGTTTTATTTTGGCGGAGTCGAATCATAGCTTTTCAGTATCTCATATAATTTTAACTCTTTAATGGCAACAAAATCCCTCTATTGTATTTTTCCATTAGTTATTTATTTTGTGTAGAATAAAAAAAAAAACAAACCATATAAACCACATTTCTCTAAACTGAACTTTATTGAAATGAATAAGAAGTAACTGAAAAGTGTCCAAAGACCTTCAGACCTTCTTGATTCTGTTCCTTCCAAAGCTGTTGTTGGATAGACTCTGTGCATCATCACTGTAAATAATTCAACATCAGCATGTTTCCAGGGCTGTGGTGCAGCATTCACATTTTAATGCATGGTAATCCATTTGTTCAGAAGACTTGCTGACTCTGAGAAACTGTGGGGGCACGAGAGAAAGGGAGAGTGGTCCGGGATTTGAACCTGCTGATGAAATCTTTAGAGATGAAGTTATCATCGTGGACTGTTCGCAGACATTAACCCTTAAACCTGCAGATACGTGTAATTAAATTTCCTTCTTTTCGTCCTCTGTTTTAGATCCGTACCACTGTATCTGTCACTTTGGGGTTTCGGTGTCTGGTGAAGTGACGGTGTAGTAGGCTGTGCTGTGCTGCTAGTGAAGCTGTTTGTGTTAGATGAATATTTTCATTATTAAAGTTGATGTGCCTCACTCAGAGCTCAGTGTAGCTGCTGACTCTGTTAGCAGAACTGTAGGCCTGAAGAAAAAATAAACCGGATGATC
This sequence comes from Archocentrus centrarchus, assembly GCF_007364275.1. Lineage (NCBI taxonomy): Eukaryota > Metazoa > Chordata > Actinopteri > Cichliformes > Cichlidae > Archocentrus > Archocentrus centrarchus. The sequence continues at coordinate 1,465,659 of NC_044349.1, forward strand.
CGACTGTGGAGACGATTAGCCAACCCTAACGTGTAAGAATAGAAATTATTCATATGTAATCAAGCACTGATCAATCAAGCACTGATCAATCAAGCACTGATCCGTCACACAGGCCAGTATCCACTGCTGATTCATATTAATAATGTCTGCATTGTGTTGGTTGACCATCCTAATTAGAGTGCGCAGGTGCCCGGCTGATACTGCAAAACTACTGCAGGTGATTGAACCCCACTGTGTACACGGAGCCAAGATGGCCGCCACCTGCAGGGGATCATTTGCTTCCCTTTTGCCCGGCCGGCCACACCAGTGCTGTTTTTGCATGTTTTTGTTAGTTTGGGGAGGTAAGCTCCTGTACTTTGGTTTATTACTTTTGGTTATCTGAGTTCTGTCTATATTGGCCTCACCCTTATTAACACTTACTGTTAATTGAAAAGTCCCTGTGTGTGTTTGGGACGTGGATGCCTTCATCATGTTGGGCCTTAGCCTCCCCTAGATGTGACAGGAGTGTGTGTGATTGATTCCTAATATAACACAGCATTTAAACCAGACCAGCTCAGAGACAGAAGGTGAATGCAGAGTGTTGGAGCTTGGACACAGAAGGCTTTGTCCTCCAGGACACGGATAACAAGACAAGGATGGACAGGAAGTTTAAAAAGCCTGGCGCTGAGCCTTAACCTGGAGCTAGCAGGTGAAGTACACTCTCCACCTCTTTATGTTTGTATTAGGTTCTCAGAGGACGGCGCACACACTCCACACATGTGCACCTCTCTGCTGAACTGGGAATAATATGAGACAGCTGATAGCGCTGGTTTCCACAGATCTGTGAATAACAGTGCTTATCATGCACCACAGCCTCCCATCACCCTGCCTGCTTCTGCAGCACACACACACACACACACACATCTGCACACTGTTTCCTCTCTACAGTTTCACACTTCTTTTTTCTGACTCCTCCCCCTCCTCCTCCCACTTTTCCCCCCCCCCCCCCCCCCCCCCCCCCCCCCCCCCCCCTCTAATTTTATCTCTTCCCTCATTATGCTGCTAACTCTCCAGTTTCTCCCTCACTGTTCACCTCCTCTCCACATTTATTACCCTCTCCGACATCCGTCATGTTCCCCCGTCTCCTGCTCATTAACTGTTAACCTAGCCTGTCTCTCCTTCCATCTTCACACACAGAGATTGATGGATGGAAAGAGGACATGGCAGTGCTGTCTGATAGTAACCTGCAGTACTGGACTTTCTCCTTCATCATCCGTGGGTCTTTGAGCTGCTTTGTGCCCTGGAAGCTTCATCCTCTGCTACAGCTGCTAAACACAGTTTATCATAACACCCAAGATTAGCATGCCAACCTGTCAGAGCTGTAAACACAGTACAGCTAAAGCTGCAACAAATCAAATTCAGATTTTTGACCTGATGATGAGAAACCACGAATCTCAAACTCATGTTGGTACGAAAAAGACTCGAGGTCATCGGCGCCGCTGACTTTTCGGTGTCTGCCTTAACAGTGTGGTCTGTGCTGTTCACACCAGGCAGAAACCTCACGGCTGAAAGCCTAAACCAGGGATCCTCAACTCCAGGCCTCAAGGCCCGGTGTCCTGCAGGTTTTAGATGTGTCTCTGCTTCAACACACCTGAGTCAAATATAGAAGTCATTAGCAGGACTCTGGATAACTTGACTGCATACTGAGGAGGTAATTCAGCCATTTGAATCAGGTGTGTTGGATCAGGGACACATCTAAAACCTGCAGGACACTGGCTCTCGAGGCCTGGATTTGAGGATCCTTGACCTAAACCAAGAGGTTTTACAGCATTAAAAAGCATGCTTACAGCCTTGTACTGGTCTCAATGGAACCACCATAATAATTATTTATAGTTCACATCCACCTGCACACTGGAGTTAGGAGGCAGCTTGGTTACTGACAGTTGGTGACTGATAACTAACTAACCGCCCTCTTGTTCAGCACAGTGGCAGCTGAAACACTAACACTGAAGCTTTAATGAATCCAACACTAACGGGTGACGTCATGGTGGCTGCATCCATTTTTGTTACTATATTTTGTTACCAGCTAACATATCAGTGTGTTTATTGATTGTATTCATTTTTTTATTATGATTTACAGGAAAAGGGACTTTCTTATTTATTTATATATATATATATATATATATATATATATATATATATATATATATATTATATAAAATTTAGTTTTGCTTCTGCAGCTGTTCTGACTTTTAGATAAGCAGATGTTTTGTTCTGTGACTGTGTGAGGAACAAACTGCGGGTGATGTGAATTAGTGCACATTGACCTTGATGGAAGATCTCTGCACAGTTTTCCAGCGCTGGCAGCTCTGAGCAGCAGGGGAGCGCTGCTTTCTGTTTGAGTCTGGGATCAGTTACCTTCCTCCTCCTCGGTCTGGGAAACATTCGTACGCTGTGGCCTCGACTGACAGATGTTTCCTGATTTCTAAATTTAATTCAAGCTTTTCTTTCATTTTGTTTCAGCAGCAGCCGTCCTGTGAGATCTGGTTTGTTTCTTCTGACATTACTAATATCTCAGAATTGATTGCTAATTCTTTTTTGATGGGGGGAAAGAAATAGGTCAAGGATTTCTTTTTTTTTTTTTTTTTTTTTTTTTTTGAGCTAACGTTAGCTGACTAATGAGCACACTTAAGTTGAATACCTGCCTTGTCTTGGTATAAGTAGTTTGTGGTCCCTGAGGGGATTTCATCCATTAACCCTGATCCAGCAATCACTGTCTGGCTGCCTGCCCTCAGTCTCAGTCCTTCCATTGGTGCAGGTTAAAAATGAAGGAAGAAACCTTTGGTCTGTAGCAGGTGTGCACAGATGTCCACTTCTTCCATCCTCAGTCTGAGTCCAGCTTTAGCAAACATCCTCACCTTAATTAAAGCCTCACATAATGCTGCAGGTTTGCTCAGTACTGTGTGACGAAGTGCTTTAAAGCAAGTAGTGACTGATACATTTTCCTGTTGGTGCATACACACCAAAAACTGCAACACACCGTGTGGAGAATACCAGAGACAATACCTGCAGGTGTGTGGGCCTTATAGAGCAGAATGCTGTTTATGGCTACCTGCAGTTTGGGTGGTTTCTAGTCTGATTATATATGTTATATGTACAACAGTGTTATGAAAAATGTGGTATAAACCCTATTATGGCTCCAAAGTGTGAAACTTGTGTATCTGTTTCTGCAGGCAGATTAATGCAGTACTTCTAACATAATAACCACAGACTGTAAGAGTAGCAGGACGTATACCTGCATCCTTCAAGCCGGGGGTCATGGCTCTGGTTACAATAAAAGGTTAAAAGGTTACTTTACTATTTTATTCCATGTAAAGTTTTTTTTGTTTTTTGTTTTTTAAGAGGGTGGGGGCTTTAGGGTGGGGCATTAAGTTTCTGCATGTTTATCTCACTGTAACAGATCTAAAGCAAAGCTCTGCTGAAGCCGCAGCTGAAGCGCTTCTTTTCAGTGATCATCCTTGGCTTCGTACACTCCCACGATCCTCTTTTGTTTTTGTTTATTTTAAAGCTGTTTTTGGATCCACTGTGACAGCGATTTGCTGCTGCAAACCCATCTGCACCTCCATGGGAATCATTAAACATTTATCTAGTCGAACCCATCTGTCTATCCATACCAGCTTCACGGTGTCACCATTCCTATTCTTGTCTTTTTCTGTCATAACTTCATACTTTGTATTCACACACACACACACACACACACACACACACCACCCAGACCTCTACTCCCCCAAATTCAATGCACCGTCTCCCTGTGAGCCTCTGCATTTCTTTAATAGTCTTATCCAACCCTCTCTCATACACATCTCCACTTTTATTGGGACATGCACTTAAGGGAATCACTTTCTCCCCCATCCCCACCCTCCCCACCTCCAAACTCCACTGAACACAAGTGCACCACCCCCATTAGTAGCACACAGGGGCTTTCGAGAAAATGCCCTTCCTGTCATGTCCTGGGCCGTTGGCCCAGCGTTTTGTGTTAATAGTTTATTTCCTGAGTTTGTCCTCCCTGTATGTTTGTCATGTTCCCAGTGTTGTGACTTGTCTGCGTGTTCCTTGGTTTATCACTTCCTGTTTTATTTTGCCTATGTGATTTCCTTGTGCTTTGTGTTTAGCTTTGCTTCCCCTGTGTAATTAGTTTCATTTGCCTCACCTGTTGTTCCCTGCTGTTTCCTCTTGCCCTGATTACCCATTGTGTATTTAAGCCCTCAGTTTTCATTTTTTCTCTGTCGCGTCGTTGACGTTGTGTGTTCCGTGTGTTCCTGTGTTCCTGTGTTCCCGTGTTCCCTGCGCCTGCCCTTCGTCTCCCTGTGCCTCCCTTCCAAGGTTTTTGTATTTTTGTGTTTCCCCAGTGGAATAAACGCCCTTTTAAGTTACCCCTGGAGTCCTGCGTTTTTGCCCTTCCTTGCCCGTTTCCTCCCCGGCCATGACAGAACGACGCGACCAAACTATGGACCCCGCAGATATAAGGACCCTCTCTGAGCAAGAAGAGAAGATCCAGGAGCTCAAGGATTTCTCCGAGAGAATTGTTCAGGCCCCCACCAGTCACCACCGGTTAATACAATTAGCTTTCTGTTGTGGACTTATTTCGTCCTCCACCTGGCTCCTCACCCATCCTGACACCGCTTCACTTGCCCATTCAATAATCATGCTCCGAAAGAACCTACAATATGAACTGCACAATATTGGCCGCCCAGTCCAGGGCAGGGACTCAAATTTTTTTCTTCAAGCCATCGCTAATGCACCTCTCCTGCAGCCAGACGGCTTATCCTCGTCTCCTCCTCTCCATGGCCCCTCATCGCCACTGGCGCTGCCTTGCTCTCAGGCCCTGCCATCTTCCATTCCACTCACCTCTCCCCAAGACCCGAGCGGTATAACGCCGCGGACATTGTCACCGCTTCACGCACAGGCCACCACCTCCGTGAGTACCACCGGGCTCGATATTATTGCGGCAAGTGCTGAGACTTTTTCCCACTCCACCGTCGCGCAGCCCGACCTCTGTTGGCTGCCGCAAGATGTAGAAATCATTGATTCTCCTCTGCTAGTGGACATTCTGGATGTAGAGAATCGTGCCTCCCACTCCAACAGAAAGCGGAGGAAGCAGCGCACCCGGTATCGTCACGCTCCCCCCCGGTCGCGCTCGCCCCTGTCTGCTGTGATGCCAGCTCGTCTCCAGGAGCCCCAGGTTCCGCCAGCCTCTGTGAAGCTCTCTGCACCCGTTCCTGTTCCGCGGGTGGGGGCAGCCACGGACGGGCTGTCCTCTGCACCCGTTCCTGTTCCGCGGGTGGGGGCAGCCACGGACGGGCTGACCTCTGCACCCGTTCCTGTTCCGCGGGTGGGGGCAGCCACGGACGGGCTGTCCTCTGCGCCCGTACCTGTTTCGCGGGGGGAGGCAGCCACGGACGGGCTGTCCTCTGCGCCCGTACCTGTTTCGCGGGGGGAGGCAGCCACGGACGGGCTGTCCTCTGCGCCCGTACCTGTTTCGCGGGGGGAGGCAGCCACGGACGGGCTGTCCTCTGCGCCCGTACCTGTTTCGCGGGGGGAGGCAGCCACGGACGGGCTGTCCTCTGCGCCCGTACCTGTTTCGCGGGGGGAGGCAGCCACGGACGGGCTGACCTCTGCGCCCGTTCCTGTTCCGCGGGGGGAGGCAGCCACGGACGGGCTGACCTCTGCGCCCGCTCCTGTTCCGCGGGTGGGGGCAGCCAGGTCCAAGCCTTCACAGCAGTTTTCAGTGTCGTCCACAGTGCCTCTTCAGTCTGTCTCCACGCAGTCAGCTCTCTCTAGCTCTCAGTCAGTCTCCACGCAGTCGGCTCTCCCTCAGTCTGCTCCCACGCAGCCAGCAGCTCTCCCTCGCCCTCAGTCAGCTCTAGCTCCAGTCGCTCTCCCTCGCCCTCAGTCAGCTCTAGCTCCAGTAACTCTTCCTCGGTCCCCAGTGTCAGCTGTTTCAGTGCCCTCTCAGTCAGTTCCCTCAGCCCCTGTCTTAGTTCCTTCGGTTTTGGTCCCAGTTCCCTCAGCTCCTGCTCCTTCTGTAGCTCCAGTTGTGTCAGCTCCCTCTCAGGCCCCAGTGTTAGCTAGCTCTCGGTCTGTTTCCACGCAGCCAGATCTCCCTAGCTCTCGGTCTGTTTCCACGCAGCCAGATTTCCCTAGCTCTCGGTCAGTTTCCACGCAGCCTGATTTCCCTAGCTCTCGGTCAGTTTCCACGCAGCCTGATTTCCCTAGCTCTCGGTCAGTTTCCACGCAGCCTGATTTCCCTAGCTCTCGGTCAGTTTCCACGCAGCCTGATTTCCCTAGCTCTCGGTCAGTTTCCACGCAGCCTGATTTCCCTAGCTCTCGGTCAGCTTCCACGCAGCCTGATTTCCCTAGCTCTCGGTCAGCTTCCACGCAGCCTGATTTCCCTAGCTCTCGGTCAGTTTCCACGCAGCCTGATTTCCCTAGCTCTCAGCCAGCCGCTCTCCCTCGTCCTCAGTCTGCTGTAGCTCCAGCCACCTCCCAGTCTCAGTCTGCTTCCACGCAGTTCGCTAGTGTAGCACTAGCTCGCCCTCAGTCAGCTCTCCTGTCACCCTCATCCTCACCATCTGACTCACCCGATCTATCTGCAAAGCAGCCCCAGTCGTCGGAGGAGACGGCTGCGTGCCCTGCAATGCAGCCAGGGAGTTCCGCTCAGTCCGAGCCGATGGGGGTCTCCGCTCAGTCCGAGCCAGGGGGTTCCGCTCAGTCCGAGCCGATGGGGGTCTCCGCTCAGTCCGAGCGCTCCGCGCCAGAGGGTCCCGCTCAGTCCGAGCCGATGGGGGTCTCCGCTCAGTCCGAGCCAATGGGGGTCTCCGCTCAGTCCGAGCGCTCCGCGCCAGAGGGTCCCGCTCAGTCCGAGCCGAAGGGGGTCTCTGCTCAGTCCGAGCCAGGGGGTCCCGCTCAGTCCGAGCACTCCGCGCCAGAGGGTCCCGCTCAGTCCGAGCCGATGGGGGTCTCCGCTCAGTCCGAGCGCTCCGCGCCGGAGAGTCCTGCTCAGTCCGAGCCGCCAGGGGGTCCCGCTCAGTCCGAGCCGCCAGGGGGTCCCGCTCAGTCCGAGTCTTCGGAGTGTTCCGCTCAGTCCGAGCCGCCAGGGGGTCCCGCTCGGTTCGGACCTTCCGAGTTTCCTGTGTCCTTGACCGCCCTGGGCTCAGGGGAGTCCGGGCATGTTGCGGCTCTGGTGTGTCTTCGTCGTCGCCGCCGCTGGGGGCGCGGTCGGCCTCCAGTGTCTTCTCCTCGTCTCCGCCGCCGCCGCTGGGAGCGCGGTCGGCCTCCAGTGTCTTCTCCTCGTCTCCGCCGCCGCCGCTGGGAGCGCGGTCGGCCTCCAGTGTCTTCTCCTCGTCTCCGCCGCCGCCGCTGGGAGCGCGGTCGGCCTCCAGTGTCTTCTCCTCGTCTCCGCCGCCGCCGCTGGGAGCGCGGTGTGCCTCCAGTGACTCCCCCTCGTCGTCGCCGCCGCCGCTGGGAGCGCGGTCGGCCTCCAGTGACTCCCCCTCGTCCTCGTCGCCGCCGCCGCTGGGAGCGCGGTCGGCCTCCAGTGATTCCTTCTCGTCCTCGTCGCCGCCGCCGCTGGGAGCGCGGTCGGCCTCCAGTGATTCCTTCTCGTCCTCGTCGCCGCCGCCGCTGGGAGCGCGGTCGGCCTCCAGTGATTCCTTCTCGTCCTCGTCGCCGCCGCCGCTGGGAGCGCGGTCGGCCTCCCTCGTTGGGATTTTGCTTTGTGGCCCCTTGGCCCCTGCGGCCTCCTGACCTGTGTGTTTTTTGTTTTGGATTTCCCACTGACTCCCCTGAACTGTGGACTGTTTTTTCCCCTGCTGTTTTTGTTTTGTCATAGCTCCTGAACTGTTCCTTGTTTTGACCCCCTGTTTTGGACATTGGAGCTCTCCGGCCTTGTGCTGTCGCTTTTTATTTCATCCGGTTGTTTTTTGTTTTCTCATCCCCATGTTTTTGCTCTGGTTTTTGGACTGTTATTCAGCTTGTGCCATTGCTTTTCTTTGTTCTGTTCCTTTTGCTTATTGTTTTTTGCCCTTGTGCTCTTCCCTTGCTCCAGTGCTTCCTTGTGTTTTTGGGTTTGTTCCTGACGTTGTTTGCTCCCTGGCTGTTTTTGTTTCGGGCCCTCCTTCCTGGTCCCCCGCCTCCCGCCCTTGTCTGGTTTTGTTTCTGGTTTTGGCCGTCGGGAGCCGGCCTTTGAGGGGGGGGTACTGTCATGTCCTGGGCCGTTGGCCCAGCGTTTTGTGTTAATAGTTTATTTCCTGAGTTTGTCCTCCCTGTATGTTTGTCATGTTCCCAGTGTTGTGACTTGTCTGCGTGTTCCTTGGTTTATCACTTCCTGTTTTATTTTGCCTATGTGATTTCCTTGTGCTTTGTGTTTAGCTTTGCTTCCCCTGTGTAATTAGTTTCATTTGCCTCACCTGTTGTTCCCTGCTGTTTCCTCTTGCCCTGATTACCCATTGTGTATTTAAGCCCTCAGTTTTCATTTTTTCTCTGTCGCGTCGTTGACGTTGTGTGTTCCGTGTGTTCCTGTGTTCCTGTGTTCCCGTGTTCCCTGCGCCTGCCCTTCGTCTCCCTGTGCCTCCCTTCCAAGGTTTTTGTATTTTTGTGTTTCCCCAGTGGAATAAACGCCCTTTTAAGTTACCCCTGGAGTCCTGCGTTTTTGCCCTTCCTTGCCCGTTTCCTCCCCGGCCATGACACTTCCAAGACACTGAAAACATCAGCTCCAAGATGCAGTAATTTATGTGTTTGACTGACAGCATTTCTTTTAAAGGGGAGTTCAGATGTTGGATGGTTTAAATCCTGGATGGCGTGTAAATCTTATTTTTGAAACCATCGGGATGTGTTCAATAAAACGTGACTAAATTCACCTGGTAAAGGAAGCCAGGGAGCATTTTCCCATAGACCTGTGTACAACAAATGTCCTTTTGCAACCGCAGTTGCTGCCCCCTGGTGGCCTATTGAAAGAGTAATGATAGCAACAATCATAATTCATTCCATTTTATCCATTGCCCACTGTAATTTTGCTTGCGAACACAAACCCTGAATTTTCAGGCGAAAAGTTCAGCAGCATTTCCAGAAGTTTCTGTTTTGAGGACGCTGCTCACGGGGGCAGCAGCCTCATCAGGGAAGCCCAGACCTCCCTCTCCCCAGCCACCTCCTCCATTCTCCTCATCGGGGGGGGGGGGGATGCCAAGGCGTTCCCAGGCCAGCCAAGAGATAGAAGCTCTCCAGCGTGTCCTGGGTCTGCCCCAGGACCTCCTCCCAGTAAGACATGCCCAGAACACCTCACCCAAGAGGCACCCAGGAGGCATCCTAGTCAGATACTCGAACCTCAACTGGCTCCTTTCGATGTGGAGGAGCAGCGGCTCTACTCTGAGCCCCTCCCCCTATCTCTAAGAGAGAGGCCAGACACCCTTTGGAGGAAGCTCATTTCTGACGCTTGTTTCTGCAATCTCGTTTTTTCGGTCACTCCCCAAAGCTCGTGACCACAGGTGAGGGTAGGGACGTAGACTGACCGGTAAATCGGCAGCTTCGCTCTCACACTCTTCACCACGACAGACCATTTCATTAACCCTGTTGTAGCAGTGTGTTCCTGCATCGTTCTATCACCCAGGTTACATAACAACAATACAATAAATTACATGGACGTTGCCTAAGTACAGCTGACTTTCCCATCACAGTCTCTCACACTGGACAGCTTCTTTAGTCAAAGGGAGGAGAATTGTTCTTTGTTTCCACAACGTGGCCAAATCCCTGGGAACAGTGAACATGTCATCATCTGCTCACATATTGAAAGCATAAAGGTCTTAAATTCTCACTAAATGTGGTCCACCACAAAAAATAACAAAGTCCCTCCTTCTTTACTGGTGACAGCATGCACCGCCCTCGCTCAGGTCCCCTACAGTAAAGAGGTTTACATGCATTTAACTTTATTTTTAATCCTGTCAGTTTACATCCACGCCGTGTTCTTCCTGCCTGTGTTTGTTGCACGGTAACTGTGAAATGAACAGCATGAAACCCGAGGCATTAGTGTGTGTGTTACATCACTCACGTACGTGCATATGCATGCGCGTGAACCCAGAGCAAACAAACTGTGGGAACGCGTCTAAAAACATTGCTCATAAGTGGGCAAAAAATTGCACAGACGACCCACAAGCAATGCTGTGGGCAGCTCCAAGAGTGGATACTATTGTATGTAGAACTGGAGGGTGACACAGGACACAAAACTGTGAATATTTACTCTGAGCGTTTCCTCTGTAAATAAATCCGTGTTTTTTGTTTTGGGCTCGCCGTGTTTGTCGGGCTTTGTTCAGCAGGGCTGGTTTCAGCTGCTTATTCCTGTGAGACACGCTGGCCTGAAGTGACCTCAGCCTTCCTACGCTAACCCCCACCACCCCCACCCAGTCAGCAATTCATTATCTGACCTAACCAAGCACACAAGCCCTGATTCATTTTTACTCTTCCCTCTCTCTCAGCTGAGCCTCCCCCACCTCCACCTCCATCCCCACGCCTGCCTGCCTGTAATTGTTGATTGTCCTTTCCAGTTTATGCCTGCAGCAAACTCACGTAGGCGCCCACACACATGCACGCGTACGTGCAACCATGCACGCACACACACACACTGAATCTTTATCTTTTTATAGCACTGTCTTGTTATGCAGGGAAAGCAGATTTCTCCCCAGTGAACAGTAAGCGTCTCCTGCAGCCAAAAGTGCTCTGCATTATATAACAAGGGACTTCAAAGTGTGTCACAGAAGTATGAGCTCTCCGTTTCCAACTCCAGTCGTGTTATTGACGGGTCTCTAACGATGGAAAGCATGAATGTTAATGTTATGGTTATTTGTGCTTTCAGAATTCGCTGAGCGAATGCTCTGAAACCGCTGGAAGGAAGCTGTGGTTTTGGTCGAACTGTTTATTTGTGGCATCCGCAAGCACAAAAGTACAAGATGTATTTTTGTCTGCTGGACTGTGTTATAAAACTGCAGCAGCACAGAAACGAGACTGCACGATGTTATGTCAGTACACGTTAAGCAAATATAGATGGACGTGCTTCCCTGGAGGACGTCACACGCTGACAGCCTGAGTTCATAAATAGACAGGTTGGGTAAATGCTGGAAAAATTCAGTAATTCTGGCTCAGGAGAGTTTTCATAAATGGGCTGCTTAGATATGGTGATATGATATTTTAACATGGGAGTCACTTTTTGAGCAGTAAGTCATTACAGGAGCTGCAGATTCTGGCACTTCCACATTGGCTTCACTTTTCAGTTTCAGTCCTGACCTTCAGTTTTTTAACGGTTTAGTTACGTCACAGTCATACAGGCCTAAAGACCAGTTGGCAACCACCTGACAACCACCAGTCACTAGAGAAAATGGTTGCTGGCAGTTGCCATGAAATGGACTCCTAAAGCCCAAAGCTCCAGTCACACAAGCCTGTCCAAACTGGTCAGTGACCCTCTGGTTATCACTGGTTGTTAGGGAAATATGTGTATTCCCCATGTGGTTGGGGGGAGGGTGCTTGCTGTTGCTGTTGCCGGTAGATTGACACTAACCTGTCTGGAAACACCAACTGCTCACAATAAGGTAGAGAAACTGTGCCGAGTGTGACACAGACTGGAAACATGTAAAAGCTGGAAACATGTTGGCTTCACTATAAGGCACAACATTTACTCAGTGGTTAGTTAGCGAGTGTTTGCAGACTAGTTGGTGTTTTCTGTGCAAACTACAAACAGCTGCAGCAATCTGCTGCTGACCAAAGTGATCACAAGGAGGTGCAGCACCCTCTTTGTAACCGATTTCACCGAGTGAGAGCCAGCAACCACTCGCCAGCCAGGCAGAATACACATTTTTCCCCAGTGACCGGAGGTTACTGGGTGGGTAACCTACTGGTTTCTGGGCCTGTGTGATTGAGGCCTTGTCAGGCAGCATGCGAGTCATGCTTCATGCTTCATATTTCAGTTAGCTAGCTGAGCTCTGCAGCCGTACTGCTGCCTGCTTTCAGGAATCTTTGCTCTGCCTTTGTTATCAACGGTTTGATCATGAAATTAATCAGTTTTAAATGGTGCATTTCTAACACGTCTCCTTCAGTATACTTCAGTGTGCACAATAAGCACACTAATTAGTCTTATTTATATCCATATGCTATGCTGCTTCATTATTAGTACATTATGTAATTATAAAAAGTTGTATTTTAATGTTGACCTCTAGCATTGCCTGTGTGCTCTGCTCTTCAGATGGGACAGACCTCTGCATTAGCTTTTTAAAAACGGTTTATTTATGTGTTACAGGAGTCAGCAGGAAGTGATCGGGCTGGATGACACGCGTGCTCCAGAGCTCACGCCTACACTCAGACCTTTGACTCTGTTCAGGCAACAGAAATCCTGGTAAGGGTCATAAAAGATCATAGTTTGGATTAAATATAAATAAAAATGGTGCATTTAAAGTCACTGTGGATTTCTTCTGTATTGAAGCCGGTAGCAATCTTTCCCTAACCTCAGCCGAGTGGTGTGAATGTCTAAAGAGAACTATTGAATAATGGATTCACCAGAGGTGCATAAAAAATATATATTTTGGTAGTTTGGTGTGACGATTATGTCAGAATGTTTTAGGATACGCTCAAAATCAAAATACTTGCAGCTTATGTTAGATTGTTTTTTTTTTTTTTCCTCGTTACGTTGAACACAAAGGAATCTGGTCGTTGGACCTGCTGCTGCAGTTTGGGGTGCAGGAATGTAAATTTTGGGCGGCTCGAACCGTTCGCGGTGTTGCATGAATAATGTGGCACTCTGACACGATGCAGTGCTGTTTCTGTGCGGTCGGCGAGGATATCCAATAAACACAAACACGTGTTCTGTGTGGACAAACACGGGTCCCATCGCACCTTTTTTAAAGCCGCACCTCAGGCCTGCAGATACTGAAAGATGGCTGCTGCAGAAAACAACAAAAACTGGCAGCTTTATTGGGAAAGTTAATCAAGTGACTTCTGTATCTTTCTCCCCTCCTCCTCCCACATCGATCCGCCGCTCCGCCCCACCCCTCTGGAAAGATGGCGGGGGAGTGTAGATTATAGCTTATCCCTGCTCTGCTCAGCTCTGCATCGCCTCGCTCTGACAGCAAAGCCCTTTCACCTACATTCACTGAGAGTGCCTGCCTAGACACACACACACACACACACACACACACACACACACACACACACACACACACACACACACACACACACACACACACACAGTCTGCCTGCCTGGTCTTGTCATGCAGGGAGCAGCAGTGCTCTGCAGTCTGACATGGCTCCCTACAGGAGGGAAGTATTTACCATCTGTCTACATTTATTCTCTCTATCTTTTCTCCCATACCCTTGTCTTCTCTTCTCTCCTTCAGCTGTCTCTTAAACTGATGTAGGAGGAGTAAAAGAAAGCAGAGAAACAGCATTAAAGTCGTGACATCGTGCAGCAAAATTAAGAGGAAATATGTATATGAAGCGTTAAATGAGAATGGGAGTAGGGTTGTTTTTTTCCTGTGGATGTTTTGAGGGGGTAGCGTGGTGCAGAGCCATGAAAGCTTCAGCTAACCTTGAATACATTTGTTTTTAAATAAAAGCATTAATAACAGCTCAATGATAAATTATAAACCTGGTCCTCGTCCAAATGTGTCCTCTTGCCTCTCAGTTAATATTATAGTGTTAGTTTTTTGGGGGGGGCTTCAGTGCAGTGCCTCAGTCTGAGTACGGTGCAGGTAATAACCCAGTCTTCAGCCTTTTGTACGCTGCTGATTATCACATTTTTGTAACAGTGCTTGAAACCCTGTTTCTAAGTCAGTTGGCTGAAGATATGTTTTTCAGTTTATGTAACACCAAAAACAATCTTTTATTTGTCAGGTGTGCGTAGGTGTTTTTAAAGTTTACGCAAACAGCTGTGTCAAACTGTAACTGCTGTGAAGACACTGTCGGCTCTTCCATTGTGGCGATCCTTTTTTACAAAGCTGTCCTTGGCTTGAGGGAGAAAAGCAAATTCTTTTAAAGCTCAGCAGTGCCTTTAGATTCTTGCAGCTGAAGGTGAAATTCTTTCTCTTGAACGTGTTATTGAAATAATACGCCTACTTCTGCTCAGCAAAACACGTGAGCCAGAGGTGGAACGGTTCTGCGTCCAGGACCAGAACCAGGATAGATGATGGTTCCATCCTCCCCAAACTGCCTGCAGAGAAAGCTGCCATGTTTAAAGGTCAGTCAGGTAATGAGCAGACTGGAAATGCATCTGAATAATGGAGCTTGTATATTTTTCATCAGCCAATCATTATAAATGTAATAACAAGATATTTTCCATTTCTTTTGTTTCTTCTCCTTTCTGAAGAAACTTTATGGTGCAGGTTTATCTTGGTTTATCTCCACCTTCAGTTGCTGCTTGTCTGCCTTCAGTAACAGAAAAGCATCCTCTGCTGGGGTGAGATCAGGTGACTGACTTGGCCTTTGAAGATGGTCCCATTTCTTTGCCTTGAGAAGCTGTCGGGTTTCTTTGTTATCCATTTGCACTGAAGCTCTGTGTGTGCTTTGCAGCATTCGGCTGAATCTGAGCAGAGAGTTCAGCTCTGAACACTTCAGATTTCATCCTGCCGCTTTCAGCAGTGACACTGGCAGCCATGCACGCCCATGCCATATCACTATGTTTGATGGATAATGTGGGATACTTTAGATCATGAGCTGTTTTCCTCCTGCAAACTTTTATCTTCCCGTCATTCCAGTCCAAATTAATCTTGGTTTTATTTGTCCAAAGACTTTTTTTCTTTTAGATGTTTTCTGGAAAAGTCTAATCTTGTCTTCCTGTACTTGAGTGTAATCAAGTGTAAACACCATGAAAACCAAAGAGATCATCATCGACTTCAGGAAGAACAGGACTGACCCAGCTCCCCTCTACATCAACGGCGAGCATGTGGAGAGGGTCCACACCTTCAGGTTTCTTGGTGTCCTCATCTCTGCTGATCTCTCTTGGTCAGATAACATCACAGCTGTTATCAAGAAGGCTCAGCAGCGACTTCACTTCCTGAGGGTCCTCAGGAAGAACAACTTGGACTCAAACCTGCTGCTGACCTTCTACCGCTCATCCATTGAGAGCCTGCTGACGTACTGTATCACAGTATGGTACGGCAGCTGCACTGAGGCAGACAGGGTCAGGCTTCAGAGGGTAGTCAAGACAGCACAAAGAATCGTTGGCTGCCCTCTCCCCTCCCTGATGGACATCTACACCTCCCGCTGCATCAGCAGAGCCAGGAACATCATCAAGGACAGCTCACACCCTGGCTTTGACCTGTTTGACCTGCTGCCCTCTGGCAGGCGCTACAGGTGCATCAAAGCCAGAACAAACAGACGCAAGAACAGTTTCTTCGCCAGAGCAATCACCACCCTGAACTCACACACTCACCCACTGTAACTGTGCAATATTATATTATTCATACTGAACAATATCTGACATTCCTATATTGTGTAATATCCAGTATTCATTCACTAGTGCAATATTCATCATCTTCATTATTATATGTATACACATATTACTTTTCTTACAATGTACAGATGCACCAATGTATGTATATATTTTTATACATGCTATTTTTTGTATATTTTACACATTGTTTATTTCTGTATATCTCTTGATTATATTGATCATACTAGATTATAATATTTTCATAATATTTTTATTTTAGAGAGTTTGATTTTCTGTTACATGGCACTGAACAGGAGTGGCCCTCCAATCTCATTGTACATCCTGTATAATGACAATAAAGGCATTCTATTCTATTCTATTCTATTCAATAATTTGCACTTTGCTGTAAATTTACTGTATTTCCAGATTGCACACTCTAGCACTAATTTCCTCCCTGAGGGTTAGGGTTAGATGTTCTGAAGGAGCTTTGCTTAACCAAGGAAGTAACTCTGGTTTCTGCTTTGAGTCATGCGACTCACGCAAGTTGTGCTAACAAAGTTTGATGTCTGAAATCCCCAACCTGCTATTGGTGAATGAAAATGGTCACACAAGTTCTCCAGACATGGTTGAGATCAACGCTGATTCATCTGTGCTTCTGCGAATGGTTATTAGGTATGTCTGGAAAGTGCACGAAAAATTAACATGTGCAACAGTCTAAATCCTGGGAGATGTTACTTGTGGCTGTGCTGCTTGTCAGGTTTTATGCTCTGTGAATAATAACCAAGTAGGATGGTGCAATTTAGAGTAAATATCATCTTTTTTTTTGCTCCTGTCTTCCAGCAGGGCAGCTGATTGTTAGCTCCGTCTTCATTAGGGCGCCTTGGGGTCGGCTGGGACTGAAATTAGACCGTGCTGATTTGGCCATCCTCCGCATCTCACTTGCCTGCTCACACACACACACACAAACACACACACACAGTTATTTCATCTTGCTAAAGCTTCCTGTCAGCAGCTCAGAATAAAGTGTGGCTGCTTGTAGCTTCCAGCTCATACGTGTTATCACACTCATTCAGTCTCAAACTGTCTGTGCTGCGATATAAATGTGCAACCCGGCATTTTATCAGTTTACTAATGAGAGCACATTGCACAAATTGACTGTAAAGGGAAAGATTGCATTATCAAGCAATGCACTCAAAATATCGATGTATGAAAATTAATTTAGTTGCAGAGTAGTAGAATTAATAGAAGTAGTAGCAGTAAGAGTGAGAAGCTGTTGTTACTGCAGCAGTAGAGACGGTAGAAAAATAATAGGTAGATTTTTGTGAGTATAAATATATCAAATAATAACAGTGTGCAGTGATCTGGTGAAGCCAGACCGCAGCCAGCTGGCCTCAATACAGACCCATCATGTTCAGCCCAGAACTGCATTTCAGCAACAGCCTCTCTGGGCTCTGCATGAAGAACTGCTGAAACACTGGATTATTATACATGCATGTGGTTGTCAGTGATATGAACTGTTAACAGCAGTGATGCACGCTGATGTTTGCAGTCAGGGACTGTTTTATTTTTATATTGTTGCTTTATTTCTGATTGATTTATCAAATGAAATGAAGAGTAAAAAACTCTGTTACTGAGCTAACTTTGGTTTCTTGGTCATTTGTGATGGTTGGTCATTCAATAAGCAACCTGAGGGAATTCTTACTGTCAGTAATGTTGGGACTGGTTCATGATTACCTGTAATCAGGTACAACATAATAAAGTGAACTTCTGCTGGAAAGCTCTGACTGTAGATTCAGCCCGGCTGGCCGTTTCCATCATTTCCATGTAGAATGCTAAACTAAGATAGCCATCTGGCTGTGATTACTCTTATTTATTCCAGAGCTGCAGATGTGGATTTTCTCAGAGTGATGCATTATGATTTGTTTAGACTAAAAGCCTGAACCGACCCAGTGAGTGAGACTGCAAAATGAAACGAGTGCGAAACACAAAGGTCCAAACAGGATGTGAACCACAGCCTCCCGGCTAATAAACCTGTGGCTAATACATGTGCCATCATCCAACCAGCTAACATGGGTCTTTAAAATGGGACCGTTTTCTCTCAGTGAACAATATTCCCATGACGGGTACCAAAGAGTATTTTTAGAGGACACAGAAAAGGCAGACCAGCGAGAATACAGTGACTGCTGATCGTATTTCTGCCAGACTGGCTTCTCTTAAACAGCTCACATATAAACGCTTGTATAATCAGGCCCCATTATGTCTTAAAGACATCATAGTACCAGATTATCCCAAATAAAATGCTCCTCTCCATCAGTCTGCAGGTTTGTAGAGTTTCTAAGAGTAGAATGGGAGGCAGAGCCTTCAGCTTTCAGGCCCCTCTTCTGTGGAACCAGCTCCCAGCTTGGATTCAGGACACAGACACCCTCTCTATTTTTAGGATTATATGAAGTGCCACTGTTTTGTGAATCAGAACCATATAGCTGGGACTGAGTTGAATTTGAAGCACTGATGGTTAGCGCTTGAAGCACTTGTTCGGACAGCTCCAACTCCATAATTAAAACACCAAAAATGGGAATTTTTTTGGGAAGAATGGGGGTCGTTCCTTCAGTCAAGCTCCAGAAACGGAGACATGTAATAGAGCTGCACAGCCACTCCAGGAAATCCTCTGGATGTCACGTTTTGCCCGTCTCAGATGGGACATTGACACACAGCTGAAGCTGCAGTAACTTGCACTACCACCAGGGTGTGATGTTTTATTTGAAGCTAACATGCTAGACGGCTCATATGTATGTAAAAATGGCCTCCGTACATCCATCACATCAAATATTTGTAACGTAGTATCGTTTAAATGGCTGAAAATCAACAGAAAGGTGGTTGAAAGGTAAATATCGTATTTCAGCATGTGTGCACATTTCACACCTACGAGAGGGAAAGCGTGAAATGACACGGTGGTTTGGCGGCTCTATTACACGCTTTCCTGTGATACCGGGTTGGGCCACCACACTGTGACTAACAAGTTGTTGAATTTTCTCTTTAATTTGTGAGACGTTTCGAGTTTGCTAGTCTGAGACTGGAGTTCACAGCAGATCTGCGCTCTCTCCACAGTTCAGCTCCAAACTAAGACCGACAATGAGAGGATTTCACGTGGAAAGCAGACTGAAGGTGAGGACAGGAAACCCCCGAACACCTCTGACCACCAGACGTCCAGCGGTGTGCTGGGAGGTCATTGTCCTGCTGGCTGAGCTGGGGATGGGAGCGGGGCGCATACAAGGAAAAGAAAAATGAAGGTACAGCAGTGATACCTGTGTATTGTCTCCAACACTCAGTCTGAAATAGTTTAACTGGATGGATTCTGATCAAATTCCCTGACACACTCACCGCAGGACGAATCCTCGGGAGTTTGGAGATTTTCCTGACTTTTCATCTGTGAGACTGACACGTCTGCTTTTCACTAAAACATCTTCACTGCTTTCAGATGTGACCAATATATTCATAACATATATGAATATTATTTATATTTAGGAAAATAAATGAGCCCAAAATACTGAAATGTTTCTTTTCCCCATGTCTAAGATAAGCTCACAGAATCACACACGGCTAACGTGTTTATTGACCCTCATATGTTGCTTTTCCAGCAACACTGGGATCAACCCAGGATCAGCTTCATGTATAAGTGTGATAAAAGGTTGGAACCACTGACATCCGCCTGGATCTGAGAGGGACAGCCACAAGTGTAGCAGCGATCAGCAGATCCAGCCCACAGATTGTTCCTGACATGATTTTCATCCACAGAAGATGATCCAAACAACTTCTAGCAAAGGGGGAAGTTCTGGTTCAGCGGTGGTACTGTGTTGGCAGTCCGGGAGCAGCTGTGGACTTCCTGTCTACCTGCTGAGAGCGTCTGTTGTCAGATGGGGGGGCATTGTGCTGCTGATGGTCGGTCAGTAAAATACAAAGCATCTGTTGTTGAATTGATGAACATGCGGTGGGGATTCTGCACAGGAGCACATTTGTGGTGGCAAATACACACGCAAAGCGACACAACTGCAGTGAAATAAATTAATCAGAACACACAACTGTCAGGATCCCGGTGGGCCGTCGCATCACTGTGTTGGTGGGAAGTGAAAATATCCACAAAGTTTTCCGCTGGCAGCTCTTTTCTGGCCACCCGATGTGCTGACGAGGCACAGCGGCCCATCACAGATCGGTTATGCAATGTGATTTATGCATATTAGATATTATGCAGATTTAGTTAGCAGTTAATTTCCATCTGCAGTTCCTGGGTAGGTACACACCATATTAAATAAGTCAGAAAATACAAGTACATATCAGAGATATGAGAAAGCAGTATTATCAAATATACAAATCCTTAAAAACTTCCAGCCTCAACCCACAAAAATATACAAACAGTTCAGCCCAGAAAGTTTGGATGCTGTTTAAAATATGAATTCAAAGCAGAATGAAATGATTTACATATTTTATTCATGACACAACACAGAAAACACAAAAGGCGTTTAAACTGAGAAAGTGCTCATTTTGAATTCGATGTTACAGGGTCGTGTTTCCCGCTGTGCAGCATCGCCTCTTTATGACATCTGTAAACATCTGGGAACCGAGGACAGCAGCTGTGGAATTTTTGGGGCAGGAATGTTGTCCCTTTCCTGTCTGAGAGACGATTCGAGCTGCCCGACAGTCCGGGATCTTCTTGGTTGTATTTTTTATTTCATGATGCCTCAGATGTTTTTATTGGTGAAGGCCAGTCCAGCACCCCGACTCCTCTGCTGTAACAGATGCAGCTTAGCACGGTCCTGCTGAAATATGCAAAACCTCCCCTGAAAACGACGTCTGGATGGGAGCGCATGTTTTTCTAAAACCCATGTTTATACTGAAGGTGCCTTTCCACATGTGCCACCTGCTAAATCCATAGGGACCCCCATCCCATCAGGCATTCTTCTGCACGGTGGAGCGTTAGCCTGTATCTGTGGACGGCACGGCGAGCTGTGTTCACAGAGCTATGTTTCCTGAGCCCCTGCAGTGACGACAGACTTGTCTCTGTTTTTAATACAGTGCAGCCTCACGGACGCGCACAGAGATTTCTCCAGATTACATTAAGGAATATTATTCTGAAATTGTTCCACAATTTGTAGATGCAGCTTTTTGCAGTCTGAGAAACTCTGCCTCTCTGAGATGTTCTTTTTACACACAATTATGTCACTGATCTGTTGCCACTTAACCTAATTAGTTACAATATGTTCCCCCGCATGTTAATTTTTAGTACCATTTACTTTTCCAGTTTTTTGTTGCTCCTCTCCCAACTTTTTCGAGATGCTGCCATCAAATTCATAATGAGCTGATAAATGTCTCAGTTTAAATATCTGATATGTTTTCAATCTTATATTGTGAATAAAATGTGGGTTTATGAGGTTTCTAAGTCATTGCATTCTGTGTTGATTCAGATTTTATGCAGCTTCTGTTGGAGTTGGGGCTCTAAAACCTTTGTGTGTATGCAAATCCCATTCAGTCACCAGAGCATCTCATCAATAAAGATCAGCTTCAACATTCCCCTTCCAACTCGACCCCAGAACCTCCTCCCCAGTATAACCAGTCTGCAAAAAATATTAATCTCATTCTGGGTACTGCAGGAAAAGTCGGCCGATCACCAAAGTCTGTAGGATTCATGATTTCAAACAGTCCAGCTCATAAATTTAGGTTTACTGTATGAGTGAAAGCTTTGACCTCATGATGGTTTTAGAGGAAACTGAGAGATTACAAAAGATGCAGATGAATTTTTGCACCAGATTTCATAGAAATTAATCCAACTGCTGTTAAAATATTTGGTTCTGCACCAAAGTCATTTAAATCACCTTTCTTTCTTTCTGATGCTCAGTTTGATCTTCAGCGGGTCGTGTTGACCATGCCTAAATGCTGCCATGTGATTGGCTGCTTAGATATTTCTGTTAATGAGCAGTTGATCAGGTGAGGATACGTGCTAGCACCCTTTATTTTCTCAAGTCTGAGACAGCATGTGACTTTTGATGTTATTGCAGCTTTTCATGCATAGATTACTCAAAAGATGTGTACAGCTGCACTGTGCTTACAGTTGGATCCCACTTCCTTCCTCTCTTCCTTCCTGAGTGCTAAATAAGAAGCAAAATCAAAAGGAGGTCATGTTAACAAGCTACACGCTAGTCACGGAAATATTCTGGCATTAAATATTCAGACTGGTTTTGGAATTTCAGGCCTAGTTTCAGTGTAAAACGTTTCTAATAGCATCATTTTATCCTGAATTTCCAGCCTTTTATTGTAGTGAATCCTGCTCCGCTGCTCTTTTATTTTCCAAATGTGCTCAAACAAAGCCCAACTGTACACGTACTGTATACATGTTTCTCATCCCTGCGAGAGCAGCCTCAGTCATAGCAAAGGTTGCTAGAGTGTTGCCAAGGAGACTCAGGATGTGCCTGTTATTGGCTCAGCTGTATCCAGGCAGCCTATATTACCACAGTTACACACAAAAACACAATAACGCTTTCCCGCGGTACACAGCACATACGTTCTGAGACTGTGTCAACACAATGACGGGTCTCTTCAGTATAATAAGACGTTTCCAGTAGAGCTGAATTAAAAAGATCCTGACTGCGTGCTTGACTTGAGTTTTCGGTTTAGCCGATTTCACCGTGTGCTGTGAAACATCAGATTTTACCTCAGCTGGTCATGATGGAGCCTTTTAGCCACGTTTCCAAAAGCCTCATTGTAGATGTTGGTTGCACATTTCGTCTTCCATATTATATTTGCAAATGAAATGTGACTCACTGCATGGATGAAAAAGTCTTTTCAGCTCCGAGCGAGTGACTCTGTTCAAATCAGATTACAACAAAAGACCGAGGACGTCCTGGAGACGAGACAAAGGTGGGCTTATTATTTCCAGGTTCAACAGATTTTATGTCAGATAAAGCTTCTGCAACCACATCTCTGATTGTATCACCTGCTTCACTGATTTCATGGGTTTTGTCAGTCTGCATTGTGATGTTTTCAGCACAAGTGTTTTGTCTTTTGTACCTTTTTTGTTGCGCCTTGTAACAGTTTAAAGCCACGAACAGAGAGAGTTGGCGTTATCTTTCAAACAAAGGCGTGAGGGGCAGTGATAGAAAATCCAGCGGTGCATCCTGGAAGAGATCATGTGATTTTTGTCTTTCTGTCAAGAGCAGAGGCCAAAGGGACTGAGAGGACACTGCTTCTTTTCTCATGGAGGTCCCTTTTCATCCTTAATTCTCCTTTTATTCAGCCTCAGACCAATAATGACACACTTACCAAGGTATCCATATTTTCACTGCTGGCCATCACATCCCATTTGCATATCTGAGTAAGGGGAAGAAAAGGCCCTCTTATTGGCTCATACTTGTCCTTGTATGTTCAGTAAAAAATCATGTGAAACCTGGCTCTTGAAACGCCTTCATAAGAGAAAAGATAAACTGTACTGTACCTCACTGGACTCTATTATGTAGCTAATCTGCCTAATGAAGACGGTTATCTCTCCGTATATATCTGCCTGGAGAGCTGTTTTCAGCCTTTTAGAAGGATTTCTCAACCTTCAAATGTCACAATTTCCTGTTTGAGCCCAGAACATCGCGTGGTTTTCACTCATGTGAAACTGAGAGTGATGGTTACAGAAGCCACGGTTGTGTTCTAGGGTTAAAAACTGCAGGTCTTTAGTTGGGTGCTCTCTTTTCAAAGGGACAGTTCACCATAAAATATTTTTTTTTATCTCACCTGTAATTCTGCATCTAGGTATTCATGATTTTCAAATGGGAACAATTTTCTTTCTACTGAAGGTGCAGTTGGACCGTACCACCCTGGATCTGAAGAGAGGCTCGAGCCGTTAACTTCATCTGCCTTCTCCCCGTTATTTTAAAGTGAGGTTTTTCCAAGAAAGCAAACGTGGCTTTCCACTGCAAACAATAAGCTGCAGCAATAACATTTTGAAATAAAGTGCAGCTTTGTTCTATTCAGTTTACTCTGTTCCTCAGTCTTTCTTCTGAAAGATATTTGCTGCTGCATTCTGCTGATTTTATTACTTTCCTGCCCAAAAAAAAACACTCTCCAGGAATCTGTATTGTTTCCTGCTGGTGGTTTTTGGATGGATTATGAAAATTGGTCCATGCACAGCCAAAAAAACTTAGTTTCATTTTAATGTCCACCGTATTATCTGGGTCCTTGAATCCAGATTGTAAGAAGTATTCACTCAAAAATTCACAAAACTAATTTCAGCAATGGTATATCTGTATTTCCTCTGTCACTGGTCCTGCCTGTAGACTTTTCAATTGGAGGAAGTGCTGCACATATAAAATTAGCTTTTCTGGGCTTCTTCCACCTACTCAGGTTTTACCAAACTTTCTGGGAGCCATTTAAATGGGTTGTACAGCAGAGATGGCCACTGTGTGTTTTAGCCTCAGCTACGTCAGCATGTTAGTTTTGTGAAGTTACCATGATTTCACAGAGGCTGAGGTGCTAAGAGACTAATAAAATACTAGAATTTTGCTCTTTTACAGCCTGTACCACACAGGTCGTATTATTTGTGAGATAATTCCATGGAAAATGCTCCAAAAAGTGAACACCACTCAATCAAGGCAGTCACTGCCCAAACTCAGTAACTTCACTGACTTTCCTGTTCATCAGCTGAGAGATTTTTTCTCTTATCCTCCCCTTGTTCAGTTTTCTCACTCCCCTTGTTCAGTTTTCTCACACACTGCACACCATGCAAAGATATGCCAAGGTTTTGGCTGACAGCACTGTGGGAATCCTGTTGTTGGTGGAAAAAATAAAATTTTATGCCTGTCAAACTTAACTTTAATTGAATCTATGAAAAATGCCAAAGACATGGCAGCAAATGATGTGTAAACTGGGGTCTGTATCAGTGTTAATTTCGTTGACGAACTATTTTCGTCATAGTTTTTGTCAACAACCCTTTTTTTTCATAAAGAAAACGAGACTATAACTAAATAAAAACTACCTAAAATGATTAAAAACGATGATGAAATTAATTGACACTTTCGTCAACGACGAAAATGCTTGGCAGGGACAACATCAAATCAGAACTGAGTTAATTTTGTGACAGGGCGGGACAAGTTAGGAAAACATCCAAACAAATGCACAGTTGCACAAATTTGCTCTAAACCCGGGAAGACCAAAGTAGCCTGTGATTGGTTGTTCCTTCCGATAGAACTAAGTTATTAAACAATGTCAGTAGGGAGAAAGAGAAGAGCCGATGTATGGACACATTTGTCCTTTGATGTTGTGACAAACAAAACGATGTGTAAACCATGTGGGGCGACTATCTCGGGTAAAAACACAACAAATCTTAAACATCTGCAAACCAGTCACCCAGATCTCCATGCAAAGGTCAGCATTTTAATGTCATGCAGGGTAAAGTGTTTTTCCCAGTTTGTGTTTAGAGAAAATCTCCACACCGCGGTGGATTAGCCTTTATAATCTTAGTCCTGAACACTGCCCTGTACCTTTCAGAGCGTCCTGCTGTAAAACGCTCGTATATCTCAGTGAGGTGGTGTTAATGATCAGGTGTGTGGGGAGCAGGTGAAACACTAATGTTAATATTATTAATAATATTCCATAACTTTTAATAAATGTTTAGTTTTGTGTAAGTGTGTATAATGACTAATTCAAGGGAAGTGAAGAAAAAGCATTTACATTTTACACCCTTTATATTTTAGTCGACTAAATCGACTGTAGATTTAGTCGACTATGTTCTTACCATAATTTCGTCGACTAAAACTAAAACTATTCAGATGACTAAATTACGACTAAAACTAAATTACATTTTCATCAAAAGATTATGACTAAAACTAAATCAAAATTTGCAGTCAGAATTAACACTGGTCTGTATGGATGAACTCATTTTTTGAACCAGCCTCAAGTGCCCGTTAGAAGAACTGCAGTTTTTGGCACTGCTGGTTTCATTTTGCAGCCTCAGGATTCTGGCTTGTTTTTAGTGTTATATGACCAAGTTTATCTTGCTTTGAGAGTCCAATCGGTTACAGAATCAAGCCTCCCGTCTGCTAAGACAGTTTTATGCTGAATCTGTATACTTGACTCAATGTGCCAAGTAATACAAAATGAGACTGTTTAGGTCTCACCAGAACAATTCATGTAATAGAGTCAAGCACTGTTACACTCACTTGCTAACCTGTGAGCATATGGATCTTATTCCTGCTGCTCGGTAAGTTCTGATCAATTTTCTGTACTTCTACACAACTAATATATGATTTAAAAACATCTCAGCACACCCAAATGAGTAATGAACACAGTGGAGGAAAAAATTCCTACTGACCCACTTCCTGCTGGAATATTTATTAAAACAATGTTTTGCTGATCCCACCAATGCTGACTCTTTGGCTAAGGCCTTGATCACAATCATAGCTGATATAAAAAATGGACATAGCTACTGTGACACCTCCCTGAGTTTTGGACTACGTTTTGAAACATTAATGTTACAGTTTTGGCTGCCAGCATGTAAATTTTTTGGAGCCAGAATTAACCTGATTTGGAAGAATGAGTAGAGTGCTGAGTTAAGTAGTAACCAAGGTGCATTCATAAACTGGACAGGTATAATTCACAGACACACATGAGCTCATTAGTGCTAAGTAAGTGACTAATAAAATACTAGAATCTCTCCTACTGAAACTGAAACATAAACTTGTTGGATGGTATTTAATGCACAGTAAGCCATGATGTTAGATAATCCATTAAAATGTTGGCTTCAAAGGGCACCAACAACATACGTCCAGTGAAGGGATCCAGATTAATGACTTGAAAGTGGTGGATGAGCCCTACTAGATGTCAATCAGCTCCAGCAGCTTTTGTTAAGACACCTGAAAATGTCCTTAGCTCCAGTATTCAGATGAGTTATAGAGTTGTGATGGGGGAAGCTCTCCATAGAGAACCAAACCATTTTTGTACCAGGCCATAAAAAGGTTTTTTTAGTGATGTGACATTTTAACGGAAGTTACAAAGGTAACTATGGTTCTGTGAATCCCTGCTTGACTGCAGTAAACATTGCCAACATTATAAGATAATGCTGGTGGGCAGATTTTCACAGCAGTTGCACTACTGGGCAACTCATTCACAGGATGCATGGGTTTGAAAACAATGTCTCAGGGTTACAGGCTGCAGTTTCGCCACTGGCCCCCACCCTTTTCAGGGGTCAAAGTGACTTCTATCACAGACCCTGTGAAGGCCCTTATGCTTGCTACAGGAAATAACTACTGGGCAAAAGGGCCATTACAATAGTACAATAGGGTATACAGAACAATGGGTTTTGTCCCAACTACTTCCTGATTCCAAAGAAGGACAATTCTCTCAGAGCTATACTGGATTTAAGGAGGTATCTGAAAGTCCTGGCATTCCGGATGCTTTGTACTGTCAACATCAGGCAGGACATCCCTCCAGGAGAGTGGTTTACCTCAGTAGACCTCAACAACACCTACTTCC
The DNA here is from genome assembly GCF_007364275.1 of Archocentrus centrarchus. NCBI lineage: Eukaryota > Metazoa > Chordata > Actinopteri > Cichliformes > Cichlidae > Archocentrus > Archocentrus centrarchus. Next base: position 1,492,603 of record NC_044349.1, read on the forward strand.
ATGTGCCAATCCATCCTGAACACACGAAGCGTCTGGATTTTGTCTTTCAGGGGTAGGTGTATCAGTTCACCATCCTCCCCTTCAGCCTCTTCCTTGCATTTTTCCAAGGTGGGAGGGAGCCTTACCTCAACAATCGGTCCCCTCGTTCCAGGAGGCAGAAATGGTAACAGTCAGGGTCCTAGACTACCTTGAGGCCTTGGGGATTTTGGTCAGTGGGGAGAAGAACTCCTTACATCCAACACAGCAGACCAATTTTAGACACTGGAGCGGGTGGAGAAGATTCAAACTCTGCTCCGGGGGGGGGTCACTTGAGTCATTGAGGGAAGCCCAGAGACTGCTAGAATTGGCATATTCTCTCTTTGCCACCCTGAGAGCCGTGGACCTCATATTGTTTTTTGGGGGACCACTGGCTGTGTCCTTGTGCTCAATGGGGATGGTGGGGTGGAGATGGTTCCCCTCTAGGGCGACACCAACCTCCTGCTGCCCCCTCTGTCTGCTGCCATGAGTGTGGCGGTAAGCCCAATTGATGGTGAACATTGTGGATCCTGAGCACTTCTTCTTGGGCACTGAGCAGGAGGTCCCATACCATACCCCTGCCCTGATAGCCCCAGGCCTCCAAAGCCTCACTTGATTGCTTTCTGTGCTCCAATCCCTTCTCTGTGTCTAGCCCAACATCTAAGACTGGGCAAGGAGGAGCACAGAGAGGTATTGGCCATTATGGACCATACAAGCAGAAATCTCATAGGCTCGTAAGAGAAAGCTATCAGTGAGCAGCACTGTGGTCTGGGGCAGCGGGCTTTGTCGTTCAGTGCCTCACTCAGAACTATCTAACCTGATCAGGGAAATTCCCCTGCTGACTGGACATCTTATTGAGTTCTAAGAAATCATTTCGACTACAAAATCCAAATCACAATACAACTTAAGAAGTATCTCAGACAACCTCAATAACCCTCGTAAATTTTGGAAATGCAGGTTCACTTGCAATGGGCAGGACCCCTCCCTGGGGTCAGTGCTATCAGAGCTCCTAAGAGAAGTCTGAGCCATCCTTGACTTTTACACTCAGTAGCCTGGCCTATGACTGGATAGGGAATAGGGCCGCCCCCAGGCATAGCATCATCACTGGTTCGAAACTGGGAGTTTGACGCCCTCGTAGGCATAACATCATCACTATCGCAACCCCAAGTGGCCTCAAGGGCTGGGTGGGAGAGGCAGCACCCGCACAAGGGGTTTCAGCTGTGCTATCTCAGCCCTTAAGGCTTCCAGTTCCTGGCGAGAGGGAGCCTGCCTCTTTGCCTTCTTACGCTTCAGGCTACCACAGTCCTCCTGTGGCTTATTCCTGTGCCTCTCCCACCGTTTGTGGGAACCAGAGGTTCTACAAGGCCGCCCAGACGGAAGGAGGTCCTCTCCGAAGAGTAGGCCTCCACTTGACGTAGCCTCTCCTCTCTCAGTGAGAGTGGCAAAATGCTGCAGTTAATGCTTGGGTCAGACAGAGCATTTCTCCGCTGACCCACCCCCAAACAGCTGGGGCATAATTCATGGCCATGCTCCACTTGGAGCTGTGCTCCACATGAAGTACATTCCAACGTTATGACAAACTGCAAAAAAAATCAGGCTAGGCAATGTGAGCATGAACTAAGTAGGTGTATAAGGCCAAGAAATCCAGGGGAGAACTGCAGCAAGCTGCAGGACAAACTAGAACTTCCAGCAACTTACCTGTGTCAGTATATCTACATCAGCTGAATTATAATACCTGAGAAAGTCCAGGGACGCTGTAAGAGAACCACAAACAAAAGCATCAGCAAACCTACCTGTATATTAATGCAGCCAGTCACAATAGGCTAACCAGCCAGGCTAACCTGGCTTGTTTACATAAGCTCTCAACCGGGTCCTTCGTTTTTTGTATCAGCTACACAAAAACAGAACAACAAGGTGACTAATAACAACAAGGTGTAACCCTTGTGGTGAATAATATTACCACAATGTGAATGTGAATATTATGTTATATAACAATCATTGAGTTACAAATAAATTATGGCTCAAAAAACTCTTTACTCATGGGTCAGACCACACCCATCTCTAAAGCCTTCAGGCTGTTTGGCCCAGTCACGATGCTGTTGTGTTGACAGCGTCCATTCTCAGACATCCACACATTTATAAACACCTGCCAAACTATTCAAAACTGCCTTTGTGGTAGTTTCTGCTCCCGTTAGGGCCTCCAGGACCACATTTTGCAGGATGACACACACATACACAGAAATACCAGCCACACTGTTGCAGCTGCTAAATATAATTAGTAGGAGGCAGAGTTTAGTTTGTTTAGTCAGAGAAAGTGACTGAAGGGAAAAAGAAATTCAGTGTGCCATCATATTGTAACTGCTTCTCATGGATGCTGTGGCTGTGGGCAGTAAATTATTTCTCCATAAAGCTCATATATCTGTCAGTGTTTACCAAAATTACAGTCTTGCTTTCATCATCATCACATTTAATATGTAATCTTTTGCATTCAGTCCAAAGAGTACAGGTCATTCTAGGTGGAGTGTTGCATAACAGGCTGGCTTGAGTATAAATCTACATTAAAAAAATGGGTAAAGGTGATAAAATCTGCTGTACTGAAAATAAAGGATGCATTATAATATGTGACATTGTCTGTGCATACAGTAGAAATAAGTAGAAGGTAAAGATTTGCTTGCAGGCAGAAGAATCTGTATCTGTCCATCCTGCAGTACAATCACAGACACAGCTCCAAGTGCCAAATGAAAACTCAAGGCTCTCTTTAATATTCGCCTTCAGAGACAAATCTAAAATTGCATCCTAATCTCCTCAGTGCTCGGGAAAGGATGAGCTGTTATGTAAAAGAATCTGGAGCTCTCTGGAGATCCTGGAGGTTTGTGCTGAAACCACAATGGCTTTGCCTGGATAATCTCACTCCCTCATATTACTGGTGATGGGGGGGGGGGGGCATGAAGGAGAAAGAGTGTGTGTGTGTGTGTGTGTGTGTGTGGGGGGGTAATGTTAATTTAGTCAAAGCTAAAATCATGCACGAGGGAATGTGGGGCATCTTTGTCTGTCAGAACTATTCAACCTTAACACACAAATACACACAGAGTACTAAAAAGCTGTTCACACACACACACATGCACACAAAGGGATTCTCTTGTCACAAAGAGCGGGTTGATGCTGAAACACCCGTAGAGATTTCTCCTAATCTGCCCTTACAGATTTCAAATATTTTCTGTGTGTGTGTGTGTGTGCATGTGAGTGCGCATGTGCATGAAGAGGCGGCAGCAGAAAGTGCCATGGGAAAGACCTTGTCGCATCCAGTTTGATGCTGATATTTCACATCATTCTGTCTGTGAGTGTACGTTAGGTTGGATTTGTGGTAACTGAGAGCATGAACGTGTGTGTATGTGTGCCCGTGCGTGTGTGTGCGTGCACATGTGTGTGTGTGTGTGTGTGTGTGAATACTTTGATCTCCAGAGCTCCCTTGAGTTAAGCTCTTCTCTGCCTGACTTCTGAGAACAGGCGACCTGTCATGGCAGCCTCTTTATTTTGAGCAGCCAGAGAGTGAGAGGAGCGGGTGGTGAGGTGGAGATACAGTAAACAAAGACAAAGGCTTGATTTTATGGTGCCACAGTAAATTTGACCCTCGCAATAAAAGCAAAATTAATGTAAATCTGATAAACATTACTGAAGGCCAATTCTGTCAAATGCTAACTCAACAGGGATGTTCAAGGTCAGCATCACCGGTGTACATGCAGGTCTGAGGGGACACTCCGGTGGATGGCTCGACCTGGCCAACAGAGATGGCTGCAGGTATGAGTAGTATTGATGATGTGTTGGAGGCTCTCAGGTACAAATCTACCATAATTATTTAACTGGGTTGAATTCTGTTGACTATCAAGGCCATAGCGTACAATTAATAATAATAATAATAATACCTTTAATTTATAACGCACTTTACATTTTAAAAAACCTCAAAGTGCTACAAAACAAAAAACATAACAAACAGTAAAAGTATAAAACACACTAAATAACACATCATGGTGTAAATTAAAATACACCAGGGTGTAGATAAAATAGCTAAAAATTATGGACGAAAATTAAAAGCTCTTATAAAAAGAAAAGTCTTTAAGCCCTTTCTAAAACTGTCCAAAGTTTGAGGCGCTCTCAGTTCAGATGGAAGCGAGTTCCATAGACGAGGGGCAACCACACAGAAAGCCCGGTCACCCATAGTCCGTAAATTTGTCCTTGGTACGATGAGGGAGTTTGTGTGAGCCGATCTGGAGGAGCGTGTCGTACATTTTAAAGAAAGAAGTTCTTTAAGGTAGGAAGGGGCATTGCCATAAACGCATTGATAGGTAAGAAGAGCGACCTTATAGTCAATCCCGTAAGAAACAGGAAGCCAGTGAAGGGACTGAAGAGTTGGTGTAATATGATCATATTTGTGAACTCCCTTCAGTATCCGGGCCGCAGCGTTTTGAATGTACTGGAGTTTCTGAAGACTCTTGTTGGGGATACCCACAAAGAGTGCATTACAGTAATCCAGTCTGGAAGAGACAAATGCATGGACCGGTTTCTCTGCATCTTGAAGAGTTAAGACGGGGCGGAGTTTTGCAATATTGCGAAGGTGGTAAAATGAGATTTTACTAAGGTGGTTTATATGGAGTTCCATGTTGAGTTGGGGATCCATCCTAACACCAAGATTGGTAACTGATGAGGAGAGAGGAATACTGTGTCCAAGAAAAGATAAACTAACGATGGGTGATGATTTGATCTGGTGGGGAGTACCAATCATGATTGCTTCTGTTTTAGAGCTGTTAAGCTGGAGAAAATTATCTTCCATCCATCCCTTGACCTCCTCCAGACATTTAACAAGCCTTGGCAACGATGGAGACGGAGATGACAAAGGTGCAGGTGGAAGAGGCTCGTCAGCAGTGGCTTTAACATATAACTGCGTGTCGTCAGCATAGCAGTGAAACGAAACACCATGTTTGTTTATGATCTGACCCAGAGGAAGCAGATAAAGGTTAAACAAAGCTGGTCCAAGCACAGATCCCTGGGGCACCCCACAGGTGACAATGTGGGGTTCCGATTTGGCAACGCCCAATGCAACGCATTCAGATTGATTTGTGAGGTAAGAACTGAACCAATCAGAGGATCTAGGGGACATGTAGTGGTCCTCATCTTCCTGATGGTGTCCTGGATCTCTTCTGATGTAACAGTTGGGAAGCAGGTGAAGGGGTGAGAAGTAGCACTCAGGCTATAATCTAAATTGACAGTTTTTGAACCTGATAGAGCTGTACGTATTGAGGAGATCTTGGATGTAAAGAAGGCCATAAACCTGTTGCATTGCTCCACTGCGGCATCCGAGGTAATGGTAGAAGAAGATTTCATAGTAAGAAGACAGTTTACTGTTTTGAAGAGCTGTTTGGAACAACCAGGGTTTCTACCAATGATGTCAGAGAAGAACTGCGAACGGGCAAATTTCAAGGAATGAGCATAGGCCCTTTGATGTGCTCTGTACATTTGTTTATGCACAGTGAGCCCCGTAGATATATATCGGCACTCCAGGGCCCGTCCTGCAGTCTTCATTTTCCGAAGTTCATTTGAATACCAAGGAGCTGACCGAGAATGTAACAGTTCTTGTTTTAATTGGCGCATGGGAGTCCAAGAGGTTAATAAGATGAGTGTCATAGTAACCGAGTGCCTCATCAGCTGATGCAAAGTCTCTACAGAGGCACTGAAGGTCAGCTACAAAGCCAGATGTGTCAATGTTTTTAATATTTCTAAAACATATTTGGCATTTAGGCTTGGTAGTGAATGCAGTGGAGCGTAGTTTCAAAGATATTGCCTTGTGATCAGATACACCCAGGTCATAGGCCTGGGTGTATCTGATCAGATGAATAGGAAGTGTGGCGCTTGTGATAACAAGGTCCAGGGTGTGACCCCCTTTATGAGTAGAGGTATGGACATGCTGCCTTAAGTTAAAGCAATCTAGTAGTTGGAGAAATTCGGCAGCAAGATGATCAGTAGGGGCGTCGACATGAATGTTGAAGTCTCCCAGTATGATAATATTTGCTGAAGACACGAAAATGGTGGATAAAAGATGAGACATCTCGGATCAATATATCTAGTATGATATATTGATCATACTAGATTATAATATATTTCATAATATTTTTATTTTAGAGAGTTTGATTTTCTGTTACATGGCACTGAACAGGAGTGGTCCTCCAATCTCATTGTACATCCTGTATAATGACAATAAAGGCATTCTATTCTATTCTATTCTATATAAAGGATGTGTTTGGTTTTGGTGGTCGGTAGATGAGGAGAACTAACACTGTGGTAGGTAAGTTTGATTTAAATGCCAAGCATTCGAAAGATGACCATTCAGGTAGGTTTACTGAAGAAAGATCCAGGTTATTATGGTAAATTACTGCAAGTCCACCACCACGCCCCTTACTACGGGCTTTCTTGAAGTAACTGTATTCTGTAGGACAGCACTCATTTAGAGCAATAAAGGTGTCAGGTTTATGCCAAGTCTCTGTAACGCAAAACAAGTCAGAGTCCTTCTCGAGAATGTGATCGTGTCTGAGGCAAGACTTGTTTGTAAGTGACTGGGCATTAAACAGTTCAACTTTGATATCAGATGAAGCTGTGTGGCGCATTACTGGTCGCAGCACATTTTGATCCACTCCGCGGTTTCCAGTTTGCTCGCTGGAGTGCATTGCCATGGAAGCACCCAAGCTATCAGACCAGCAGAAGGCAGCGCTCTGATGACGTGTGCGAGCTGCAGAAGACCGCACAGCTGACCAAAGGGCCAGGATGACCCGGGCAGGCTGTGTTGAATAAACAAACTTTCTATGTGCGCTCCTATGGACGTATCTCGGCCGGCGAAGAAGTCCGAGTTGTTTGATGGTTGAGAAACATGATGGTATATTCCAATTATTAAGGTTCAGAAGCTGTTTAGCTGAATAGCTGAACATAGTAGAGCTTGTATGATAAGTCTGCTACGTGTTAGCTAGGAGGCTAACCCGGGGCAGAGCAGGAGATCTTTATAGTGCAGGGGACCGTCCAGCGTCAATCCAAGGAACGTGGGCTGATCAAATCCACAGCAGGAGCCGAAACAGGTCAATCCAGCGAGAAAGCAAGCCGAGTTGACAACACAACGGCAGGTTACCCAAGGACGCGCCTCCACTTTGGAAACAGCAACAGGTAAGCCCCGCTGAATTTGTGCAAGGAAACAGCTGAGAGCAGCACTGTTAGTGTCCTATAGGCATTATAGATAGAAAGTTTAGAGAGACGGAGAAGCGGCGAACAATTTCACGCCAGCGTCCTCTCCAGCCGTCGCGTCGCCACATCCAATGAAGTTAAAGGTAAATTTAATCTGCAGTAATGAATATGTAGCAGCATAGTTTTGTTAGAGAGGCAGGAGGAAAAGATATCACTGGCAACAGATCTGACATTGATGAAGTCAGAAACTCATGAGAGGAGGTGCTGGGGTGGAGGTGGGTTGCAAAGTGGTTTGCAGCAAACACATGCAGACTAAAGGAGCTGTGTGTGTGTGTGTGTGTGTGTGTGTGTGAGATTTGCTGATTGCGTGTGGAGAAGGGCATCAGCTAAGCCATCAGCTGATGTGAGCTGGCATTGAAATCAGCTGGTCTGCGTTTGACTTTGTGGTCTGACTGAACCAGCACTGGTTTACTGGTTTGACTGTAGATGGAACCTACAAGGCAAACTCTTGAATTTTGGCTGTTTTGCTTTAATGGAGGCGTGTTTTGCAGTGAGAATCTTCGAGTCACACAGGTCTCGATACCAGTCGGCAACCCAAGCGAAACAGGCTGGCCAACAATGCCAGATGAACTTGGATGGCCCCGAGGACTCTACGACCCAGAGGATGATTGTTTGTTCTGCTCTTAGACAAATGTGTGGTTTGTTTAAAGTGTTAGGATGAGTTTGGATGCAGTGATTCCAACTTTGACATCTGATACTCAGGAGTTTGTCATGCATGGAAAGCCTAACATAACAAATTGAACTGAGGGAAGACCGCAGTTTGGAATGATTATAAATATCAGCCATTTTTTCATCTCTTTTCCATTTTAAGAATTTAAGGGAGGGGAAATAACAGCGGTCGTGCAGACAGAGTTCATCGGTCCAAGTTGATGTTTTGAATGGAAATGTAGCAGGATAACAAGAAAAAACTTGCTCCAGAATAAACCACATTCATTTTTGTTTGTATGGTGTTTAGTTTGTTTTTGGAAAGTGTGAATTTAACTTATTCAGCTTCACATTCTTCCACCCAAGCAAAGAAAACAAACAAGGAGTGGGACGGCGCTTTGGCGAGGTGGATCCAGATACTAGTGGTTTCAACCAGCTTGGAGGTACGACGTACAAACGAGCGTCTGCTGTCTTTCCACTTAAAATGAATCAAAAACAGCGCTCGTGTCGTCCGTGCTGGTGACGAGCTAAAAAATTCCACATGCAGCAGGCCACAGCAGCCACAAATCATAATGAAAAGAAGCAGCTGACGTTTGCATCCCCAAATGAGCCACTTCTTTTTTAAATGTGGGGCCTGTAGAAAATTTCATCCAATCCAGATTCAGGATGAGGTGTTCACTAAGGAGAACCATCTGTGACCGAAGAATGTGAGGCTTGGATAACACAGCACGTTTTTTCCTCTTTCCTTGAAAGGCTTTTATGGGTTTTTTACATTCTGCCAAACATTCCTGCTGTGCATGATTTCCAGTAAAAGCATTTCCCAGGCTGGAGGGATGTTAAGACCTTTAGATAGCCTGGAAGCCTCGTACGGTTTGAAAGAGAAATAAAGCTGGATGTCGATGTCATCTGCAAAATGAAGGCATTGAATGTTAAATCGTTTGGTGATTCTATAATTCAATCGTTGGTTATAATAAAGAGCAACAAAAAAAAGGATCCCCATAACCCCACAAGACAGTGGGGGGAGAATCGGATACAAGATCTCCAACAGAGACTGTGGAATTTGTATTGATGAGATAAGATCCAAACCAATCAGATACTGTCCCAGAACAAAAACAATGCACAAACAAAGGACACACTGCCACCACGGTGCAATGTGCCAAGTTTCTGGCTGATAATACTTTGAGAATCACCTTTATTGTGCAACAAAATACTATTTTATGTCTGCTAACCTGCGTTATCTTTGGCATTTTTAATGAATACAACTAAAGAAATGAGGACAACAACCTCCCTCCACCTGAGCGAGGTAATTACACCGTTCGCTGACCCGAAGGCTTTTCCTCCTTTTTTCACTCTTTCTCTTTTTTCTCTTCTTCTATCAGGTGGAGTCGTGAGCTCTCTCGCTGACCCACCTGTGGGTGGTGCTGGTGTTCCTGGGCTTCAGTCATCACACCTGCTGCTGATTCCACTAATCAAACCTCACATTTTTTTAAAAGACTGGCTGGTGCTCAGACTCCCAGAAAACCCTGATCTGCTGTTTCTTGTAAAAATCTCCGGAGAACGATGGATTAAGTCAGATTCCTCAGATTCTCCCATCCCAGAAGATCTATTTCTCTGCCACACTTCCCTGTTTCAGCTGAGCCCCCCCCCCCCCCCCAAATCTACTGTGAAAGAACACCAAGAACCCAAATCCTTAAAGACTGTCAAGTTCAATATTTACACTCTATTACAGACACACACACCTCTATTAACTTCTGTTCTCCTCTCCAACAGAAAACCTTGACTCATTCCAGATGAGCATCACTAACCAGAGTCAGTTACTCCTACCTGTAATTATTTTCTACTAAAGATCTGTAAAAGCCCATGAGTCCTCATTCCTGTTCACACATTAGACCAAAAGCTGCAGAAAATCACACTTTGGGCTTTCTCTGCCTCAAACAGCGCCTGTGTTGCAGGTTAGCGGTCCACACTAGTATAAATTGTAAGCAAGCTCTTGCACCAGCTAGGTCTGTTGAGGGCTTTATATTTATTATTCAGGAGACATTAGGCCAGTCATTCCCATGTTTTTGTTTTTCTCACTTTGAAACTCTGAGCCAAAACCAGTTGCAGCCCAGTGAGTGTTGTTCTCATCCAGCAAGCCTCACAGAGCTGCTTTTATGCAGCAACCTTGAAATCTGTGTGAAGCGAATGCCTCCCGGGCTTCACCACAGCACAGTGAGAGAAGTGAAAATTGGGGGCTGGTGTTGTGAAACTCATGAAGCCCTTATGGGGAGAAATATAAACCACAATAACAGAAAACAGGACACCTCATAATTACTCTGTCAAAATGCCTTTTGTACCATTGAAGGGGAGGTGCTCCTGTGGCATTTCTGATCATTAAAAGGCACCAATTCATCGACGATGTCATTACATGCACAGGTTTCCCCCTGTCATGTATGAAAGCACTGGTTTCAGGATCCTGGCCTTTTATTGTATGTGAGCGTTATCAGTGTAAAATCGGCTGATCCTGGAGGAATGATCTGAATACTGGAGGCCGATCAGACATCCAGGGGTCCGGGGGGGTGAGTGATGAGAGCTGAGGCAGAGCTCGTCACCAGTCTGGCAGGGAAAGCAGGAACGCTCAGACCTGGCGACAGCAACGGCACAGCGGCTTTCAGATCTGTGGTGGGGAAGGGACATATTGCTGCTGTCTGTCACATAGCAATGGGCCAATTTACTGCTAATACAAAATATCACTCAGAGCACATTATCATGAAATGGATGGAAATGAGGAACATCACCTTTGATAAGAGTGCTATGATGAGAGTCAAATACTTCCTCCCTCAGTGAGCTGCTGATGCGCTCCTCTGCTTCATTATAATGCTCACCTTTTCAACGCTGCTGTGAAGTCGCGCTGAATTGGCCGCTGAAGCAAAACTTGACCCTGGGGAATAAATTGCATTGAAAGTAGTTGGTTAGGATTCACTCTTAAATGTTGTGTAATTGCTCTTTTTTTCCCCTCATTGTGCTTCAGGAAAACACACACACACACACACACACACACACACACACACACACACACACACACACACACACACACACACAGAGGAAAGGCACTGTGTGCAGCCCTCACTTCTTTCTGTCTCTGTTTCTCGGTGTATATGGGTCACTGCTGCGAGCAGGCCATCTGGACTGAAGCATAGATGAGTACTGATGGAGTTTAGTGGAAGCATCTTAATATTTTTTTGGTTTTAAAGTCAGACACGGGGGAGGAGACGAGGATCATTTCTCTCTGTTTCTCACACAGGCACAATTTAACATTGTAGCCACTCATTTAACTCCTAATTTTCTGATGAGCTTCATTAACACTGACAAAACTGTTCTGACTTTTTAATCGTTTGGTGGTTACGTGAAATCGCTCGGTAATGGTTCAACGATTCAAAACAACAACAGAGAAATGCAAAAGATCTCAAACAGATAAATCAATCAGTCTGTGTCTCTTATCTTATGATTCATCCACGGGCCGAGGGATCTGTGATGCAGGATTTACAGTCCCACGCTGGTGTCCATTTGCGTAGGTCTTTGGCCAGAGTGAAGAATTGTGGGTATGCAAGCGAAGCAGACGTGCCCCCAAAAAAACCGAAAGCATGGACTGAAAATGAACACTGATTGGTTAAATAGTTCACAGTAAAAGGAGCGAGTGCAGAGTTTAGCAGATGAAATGATCCTACAGACTTTGATCCTTTTTGGCTGTTACTATTAGAACCACGTATTGATGGTGCTAATGTGAATGCTGTATGGGCCCAGCACTACAGGAGTGTGTAAACATCTGGGTACCACTGAGAAGCACATCAGCGTCTTTCTTCTTTCGAGCCGTTCGTGAGCATGCACGAGCAGGACGACTATTACAGACTGCGATTTTCTCCCAAACAAAACAGGATAAAATCAAATAATCATGCGTGTCTCAGACTTTCCAAATGTTGTTAAGCTGTTTTCCCTGAAACCTTTTGACAGCCACTTTTTTTCCTGTTGTTTGGGGATGCAAAAAGTGCAAAATCACATTTTTGAAGCCTCGAGCTGTTTGCACTGCCGCCATCTTAGCTTTTCATGCTAAGATGCTGGTTACGTCAGTCTCAAAGTCGGCCTGTCGGCAGGGATTTTGTGTAGGAGGTGGGCAGGTGGCTGGACCGTCACGCCGAGCCAAGCGTACCCTCACAGACCCGCAGACCTGCAGGACGCTGGTGTGAATCAGATGCTGTTTGAGCCTCTTTTTTCACTTTAATGGGACCATAATTTATAAAATGATCATGTTTTATTCAGTAGCACTTGAAACTAGCAAATGAGACCATAAACCCATCAGAAGAATTTCTTGAGTGCTTAGATAACTTCTTTACAAATGGACTAATTTTTGCATCCAGTGCACAAAGCAGCTCCATAAAGACATGGATGAGCCAGTTTGGTGTGGAAGAACTTGACTGGCCTGCACAGAGTCCTGACCTCAGCCTGATAGAACACCTTTGGGATGGATTAGAGCAGAGACTGTGAGCCAGGCCTTCTCTCCAACATCAGTGTCTGACCTCACAGATGAGCTTCTGGAAGAATGGTCAGAAATTCCCATAAACACTCCTAAACCTGTGGAAAGACTTCCCAGAAGAGCTGAAGCTGTTATAGCTGCAGAGGGTGGGCCCACATCATATTAAAGCCTCTGGATTAAGGATGGTGTGTGTCTGTTTATATACAGTCTGTGAATTTGATTCATGCAGAAACTAAAAGTCTTTGGCTGCTAAAATCAAAATTGTAACTAACTGAATACTGCAGATAAATCCTTATGCAGGATTTACACGTCACATTTTGCAATTTTATCTTGTTTTAATGGTTGGGAAGAGATATAAGATATAGCAACACTTCAAACTTTTAGTATACAGGTTATTTCTCAAGAACTCAGACACATTGTTTCTGTTTGCTAAGCTACAAATCGGTAGGGAGGGATTTGTATGTGACTTTATTCACAGCGTTATCGCGTACTGCCCGTCACCACACATATAAGAAGCTGCTGAAGCCAAAAAAAGGCCGTTTACAGCATGTTCTTTGATAGTGTGACAGCTGGAAAGATTTTGATTTCACAGCTGTGAGATAACAGAAATGCTTCTGAAGGCTCATGAGTAAAACATGAGAGTTGACAGGTTGAGGTGAGCATCACCATCATCAAACTGTGCCGCTGATTGCAGAGGCTGATGAAGATCAGATTGTATCTGTCCACCTGGTATTGTGCAGTTGGGCTGATTTCATTTATACCGTAGCTGACCAGTACTGCATGTACTGAAAAATCAACACGTAAATCCTCCTTTGATGCAGGAATGGCAGGAAAACAGTCGCGTTTAGAAGGCTTACTCTCCAGTGTCATCTGGAGGAGTTTGAACACCTCAGTATTAATATTAGGCACTGATATCAGCTAAGCACTGTTTGTGGGTTCTGGAGTGGTCTCTGCTCTCACAGCAGCATTAACGCCTACATGTACATTTCACTGCTGCAGCGAGGGGAGCAAGTGGCTACAAGTCAGCAGCATCAGGCCGTGAAATTACCTTAATTTTGTCCACTACGCAGCCTACAACACACACAGACACATCAACATGTCCCCGGCCACAGCCGAGTGCACACACCTCACTATCTCCCTTTTCTTGCTCTCCTGGACTCGCTGTTTTTATGTGTATGCGTGTGGGAGGTTGACCGGGATTGTGCTTTATTCTTTTATCTGTGGATGACTCCGCGTGTGGGTGTGCAGCCGTGCTGGAGGATTGTGGGAGTGTGTCTGGGAATGTCTGAGTGTGAGTGACTTTTTACATCCCTGGAATCCATGTCTTGCTTTTATTTTTTGGAGATAGTGTTTTACTCAACCACCCACTCAGTGCAGGGGCATGTGTGTTTGTGTGCATACAAACGTGCACCTGCAACGTTACTACAAACTCTATGAAGCACAGAGTTTAGGTGTTGTGTATGTGTGCAGTGTGAAGGAATAATTGATCCTTTTTTAAAATAGCAGTCACTGGCTACTTTGTTAACACAAATATCCGATCAGCCAATCAAAACAGCAGGAAGTGAAGGTATTTAAGCACAAACTGAGGAAGAAAGCTTTTTATTACCTACCACAGAAGAAGTCTGCCGAGCTTATCGTTACATTTTTATATGGTGTCAGGCCATTTTAAGATTTTCAACTGATACAATACAACCTTTATATCCCAAGTTTGAACAATATAATAACATATATGTAATAAGTCCATAGTAACTACAGAAATGCCATAGTTGTAGCCCTCAAAATTATGAATGAAAAAACTGCATAAAAAGTCTTCAAACTGCAGATTTATTTTGATTGTGTTCATAACTTCATCTTTGAGATACGCTCATTTATAAACTGTGGGAAAATAAAATACCTTTAGTGCACAATTTGCAAAAAGACAGCATGTGTATCAAAGTCAGTGATTTCCAAAAGTGTAATCAAAGAGCTAACGGTTGCAGGAAGGCACAAAGTCATAACCAAGAGGAGCATCTTTGAGCACGCGACACATGGAACCTTGAAGCAGATGGACTACAGCAGCAGAAGACCACACCAGCGGTTTCTTGAACATAACACTGTCCCCAGAACTCAGTCCAACAGAGCACCTGTGGGATGTGGTGGTGGGAGGTTTTCATCACGGAGGAGCTGTGTGACGTGAAAATGCTTCCAGCACCTTCTCGAATCTGTGCCGTGAAGAATTCAGGCAGTTCAGATGAAAGTGGGTCCATCCCGGTGCTACAAAGGCACCTCACAGAGAGTCTGATAGGTGGAGATATTTCCCTGGTAACCAGAGGACGATACCTGGACTTGCAAAAAGACTTCCTGTCTTATACGCAGATGTCTGTGAGAAAAAGGCTTCTGATTTATATCTCACTGTTTAACAATATGATTCTGCATCGTTAGCTGCTCATCATCAAACAAACAATAGAAAAAGGCTTTTTCCAGCATGCTGTTTATAATGCTGTTTATTGTTAAAAGCTGTTGTGCTGCTTGTGAAGATGCAGAAAACAGAGGTATTGGGGGGGGGGCTGTTGCAGCAGAGGATTAGAAATTGAGCTCATGGCAGCTGATCTGACAGAGAAAGCCTTTCTCTGCACCCTGCTGCTGTACAGCATTGAAAGGTTTTACACACACACACACACACACGCCCTACACAACATTCCAATCAATTTTCCACACTCCGCTTCAGCATTCCTGCCCAGTGTTAGCTGCTTTCCTCCAACTGCACACAGGAAGGTGTGTGTGTGTGTGTGTGTGTGTGTGTGTGTGTGTGTGTGTGTGTGTGTGTGTGTGTCTGCCTTTGAAGTAAGAGTATTTTGGGAGATATTTTCTTTCTTCACAATCCAGAACCAGAAGACTGATATTAATCTGCAGCCTGATATCAGAGCGAATTGTCAACTCATTACGCTCTGCTCCAATCTTCAGTTTAACATCTAACCAATAACCACGGGGGAGGGGATTCAATTTTCCTCATCCAATAACCACAGACCCACATATGTGCCTGCAGCTAATCTCATTCTAAATTGACACTGATGCAAAGCTGTGCCAACATACTGGTTTTGCCGGGATTTTAGGAGTCAAGCGGAGTGAATTAAAAGCAGTTAACATGTCCGTGCCTCAGGGGTGCTAAAAACAAGCGATCACTGGAGTTTGAAGCATCCGTGCGCTCGTGCCCAACTTGACTAAACAGTTCCAATAAAGGCGCTGATGGGAACACCGTTAGCGTTTCTCAGTTTGATGCCTTACAGCCGCGGTTAACCTGGTGAGATGGACAGATTGAGCGAGTAAGCTAAGCTAGTTCAGCACCGATGAAAGCAGCAGATTAAAAACATCTACCTAATATTCAGCCGGTTTCCCAGTCATGGATTAAGCATGGTCCTAGACTAAAAGGAAAAAGTCAATGAAGACCACAATAGGAAAAAGTATTTAGTCTCCAGGATTAGACATAATGGGATGGGATGGGAAACTGGGTCATTATGTTTCTGTTCTGTTAAAGCTTTACAATAACTGCCTGTTTTCACTCGTCCACTTATGCTAAACTAAGCATGTCCCGGCCTCAGAGGTGCTGGCGGACGCTCAAGGTCAACAAGTTTACTGCATTTTTGTGGGTGCACAAAAATGTCTTTTCTGAGCTTGCAGCATCACCAACTACTGACCGTTAGCCTGGTGTAAAACCACTGACAGGAACACCTAGCACGTCCCTGCTTGTGTCAGTGCAACTCCAGCGCGTGCTCAGAGCGCTGCTCCGTAGTGCCACTCTTGGTCGTAACCTCAACATTTGCAACAGTGACCGTGGCCACCATTAAAGAAGACATAAGAACAGACATATTTCAGATTCCTGGGGTCAGTAGCAGTAACATTAGTGCACATGTGCAGCAGAGAACTATTCTGCCTTTTTCTCCACAGCTGAAGTAACCTCAGAGATCTTCCCAAATCAATACTTAATAAAATAAACACATTTGTTATATTGTAACACAGTTATTGATCTAAGCGCTCCAACTGTAGGTCATATAATGGTGTTTCCAGCTCTGTACTCAATACACAGGCATTACATTGGTATTAACCTTGACATGAAATTAAATCTGATAACCATGTTTCCTAAATTGCTGAATTTTTGTCATTTGATTTGAGAGTGTGTGTGGCTGCAGGTGTGTGCGCATAGGAACTGTGACCCTGTGTGTGATATATATCTCAGTCACTTGTCACTGATTCAACAGCACCAGAAAGGCCTTTCATCCTCGTCCCCTCCCCCACCACGCGGCCCCTCCCCCTCTGGTCCACCTGTCTCTACCTCTGCTCTCTGACCTGCATTCAGTTCGTCAGCCTCCAGCCTCATCAGCAGCACAGAAGATGCTGCTCTCTCCCTTTCTCGCTCTCATATGGCTGCTAGAATAAAGGCAGCACTGTATCCTACAAAACCAATGATGATGTCAGCTTGTTATTGACTCTCCCAGGTCTGAATGACTGAGCAGAGGATAGGGGGTGGGGTGGAATCTATCTAGTGCAGTGAGGTGACCAGCCAAGCACAAATGAGCTATAGTGTGTGTGTGTTTTGTGTGTCGGTGTGGTGTGGTGTGGGGGATGGGTGGGATCCTGCAGTCCTCGTTTCCGCAGACATAATCTGTCCCAGTTGCTGCACACCTCTTACAGTTTACAATAAGCTCTCTCTCCCTCCCTCTCTCTCTCCCCCTCCCCCACACCCCCCTTGCTATTTTCCCTCCCTCCTGCATGATCTGATCTGAGTACCAAGGCAGAGAGATGGACATAACGGCTAGTGAGACAAGAGAGGAGAACCCACAAGGACTGGAAATAATAAAATGTGCTTAAATGTGAAATTGCATTACACGCGAGGACACACTGCTTATTATTTGCTTTATATTTCTAAGGGTCTATATTTTTATCTGTTTTTGAATAGTCAGAAATAATATGAAGCAAAGCGCACGACAATCTGTAAATAAAAGATAGACGTAGACCGCAGGCAGTGTAGGAGATGGATGGGACCACTGTGTCATTACTCAGTGGTTTGTGATGTCGCATTCTCATTGGTTAAGGACTTGTCAATCACAAGTCTTTAACCAATGAGCATGCCCTGGTTTAACTTATTTTGGGACTCTGATAATGACCCTAATTTACAAAATGAACTTTGTGTTGCACTCAGTGTGTTTGAGATCTGACAGCTGAGCAAAGTCGCCAGAAAAAAAGGCGGCACATCGACTTTTATACAGCCAGAGGACTCGCCCCCTGCTGGCCGTTTGAAAAACTGCTGGTTGAAGGCACTTCAGTATTGTCTTCTCTTTTCAGACCCAGAAGTCCATCTAAACATATCAGAATGTGAAGTGACATTAAATTATTCAAAGAGTAAGTTTGTTTTTAATAGACGACATAATAATAATAAGAATCTGTTCGTCCACTTTCTGATTCTTACCTGTGTGATGCAATTTCCAACAGTACACATCAAGTCTGTGCTGAATTTTGTTGTGTTGCATCACTGTTTTGTGGGCATGCGATTACACATAATGTATCAATGTAATATATTTAATGATGATTTCATGACTATAATAAAATTATACATGCTATCCTCATAATAAAGTGACAGTCAGATAAATAAATTCTGCATGTAGGAGAGAGTTGGTACCCAAGCTGAGGAGTGTAAATGAAGAATCAAGGTGCTGTCAGATTACTAAAGGAAAGGTTATGTGTACTGCTGTTTCATTCCGTTATATTACTTTTGAATTGCCAGCTTACCTTCGAATATGTAAACTGTTTCCTCTGACTGGGCTGATAGAATCGGGTATTCAGGTTACAGACATTCACGTAAACAGTCTGAAGGCAGCAGAGGGCTGAGGCTTCTTAAAACAGCAGGAATAATACATCAGTGAAGAATGGGCAGTGAACTACAGCACACACTCGGTACTCTGGAACAATCCTTCAGGCAAAATCAAATGTGAAATTCTCACTGGAACAGGCAGAAGGGTTTAAACTGATGAGAACCAAGACAAAAATATATCAGTGTTTTTAGGATATGTAATGCATCTTCTCTATGAAAATGACCTGAAAACACACAGTCGTTTTCAAATGAAAGTCTTTATTGGTTAGTTGTGTACATGTGCCGACAGCTTGTTGGCTTAAACGCGTCTTTGGTCCCAATCGGTCCTCTTCGTGTTCAACATTGTGCGAACGTTGCAGCTCTTTCTGTAACAATCTTGTTGTGTTTGAGCGAGTCGGGTTATTGTAACCTTTACACAGACCTGGATCTGAAAGCCCGGAAACTAATTCATTTGCAGAGAGACGCCGGCACTGCTTTTGTGTGTTTTAGTGCGAAACATCCAGATTGACACATTTGAGCTATTTCAGATTCGCCCTGAGGTTCTTTGTCGTGCCTTACCTGCTTCAGACACCTTCTCTCCTTTTAGCTCGTCAGCTGAGGCAGTCTGTACACGAGCAACACCTTTTAGTTCCCTCTGTTTAGTTCGTCCCTTTCTGTGTAAAAACACAAAGGTGTTACAGACACGTGCACTGTACAGTGTAGCACACAGAGCTTTGTGTACGGTTGGAAATGAATGACACTTTGTGCGCACAACAGTTTCTCATGACAAAGATGAAAAAGCGTTTCTCGGAGGAAGAATTCATCCAAAGATACTTCGAAGTGATCTTGTTTTGCACATTTCTGGAGCAGCATTTCAAAGAAACCTTATTTAAATTATTTATGGTTTATTGCACTGGGCCTTGGTACAGACCCTCAGTTTTTCTAAAATAACCTATTTTAGCTCCTCTCCCTTTCACATAACGTACTCGTGACTTCTCAATATGCAGCAAAATTCATGCATTATTGCCAGACATACTTTTATACATTATTCCTGCAGATTGATATGACGTGCATATCTGTAATGTAAAGGATTATTCTAAATTGCTCAATGGCAGCAACAGCAACTTGGGGGATGTTGACCATGAGATTGATGGAGCAACAATACAATTTTACAGCTCAGTGATTGAAGTCATTTCACAGAAACACGTGATTAAACTCGACACACTTCAACACTGACGTGGAAAATCTCTGCAGATATGTAAGCACGGCCCAAATAAAGGAGTCTGCTTTTTATTGCACATTTTAGAAATAAGAGCCAACAAGCTGCAGTGAGTAGAAGAAGATTAATGCTATCATAGAACAACCGTCAGATGAAAAGTTAAATTTCTGTCTTTATATTTTCTGTTAGAATTTTGCTCCTGGTGTCAGAAACCTCCGGAGAGCCTGAGATTCGTTCCTCTGATCAGTCTGTGAGGCCTCTGGTTAAGAAAATACCGTGACAGGAAGTGTCTGTGATATGATGTCTTAATATGTTCTATTAATGATCACAAATGTACTCATGTGTAAGGCTGCTGTAATTAGAGCTGCTTCATTTTAAAGCACATGCTACTTGGTCATGAAACGTGGAGCTCTGTCTCCTGAGGGTGGGACTCTAACGTGTAATACAAGTTGTGGGTTAAAAAAGTCTTCTTTGGGTTTTTAAGTAGCAGCACTCAGCACATTTTTACTGAACGATTATCGTTTAACGTGCTGAGCAAATATCATTTCTTACTGAGAGTTGGAGGAAAAAGATAATAAACCGTTTGTGTCTGTATGCTAAACAGACAGCAGCAGGTTAGATCACATAATCAATGTATCAGCACCTCTGCAGCTCAGTTATTGATAGGTTACAGGCTGCTAGGCTTCCTCTGCTGTGCTAAGCTAATCAGCTGATGTGTGATTTTTATTTGTGTGAGCAGCAATGACTGCAAAAGTATATAAGAAACCTCCACAGAAGTCGGACTCAGAGAAGCGTTCCAGTGCTGTTTCACGGCTGTGTCACAGAACTGCTGGACTCATCCATACAAAACTATGTTTTACTCCAAGGCTACAAAATAAACTAACACACAGCCGCTTCAGCCGGGCTGATATTAACTCTGCGTTGCAGACTTTGATGAATGCATCTGAGAGTCGGCTCCTGCACACCTCTCAGGAGATACAGTATGTGATATGAGCCGTCACACATCATCTCTCCCCATTTTTTCAAACCGCTCCCCACAGAGACGCCTTATTTATGGAAGTCAATCATAATCTGTCATATAGCATAACTGGGATGAAACCTGCAGCAGATTATCACACCACAGATTTGATGTGTAATCCTTGTTTTATATTATTATACATTTACCATCTTTATTATGGGTCACACAAAACTATTTGTCTGAAGGTGTCTCATTGGGCTCTGGGAAGCAGTGGCTGATTAATTAGGAAAGTAATTGTTACAATAATTCATAGAGGAGAGCAGAGGCCAGTTTTAATGGTCATCTTATAGAACTGTGGGAAGAGCTTTTTTCTCTCCCATGTTTCTGGAAGTCAAATATAAAAATATAAAACCTCCACATCAGCACTGCTAGAGGAGAAGAAGAAACCGGAAGCAAATAAATCAGTTTTTTTTCCCCCACAAAGTCTCATCTCTTCAAGCTGTTGCAGCTTCTGAGATAATAATACACATTCACCCTGAAACAAAATGGAAACAAAAAAAACTGAGGTGCACAACTGACTGACCAAAGTGTGGTTCACACCAGCAGATGTGGCATTGCTTTTGGTGTGCAGCATCATTCGCAAGGGCAAGAAGAGCAAGTATAATGAGCCCTTCAGGCTCCAGTCACCCAGAGACCAGTCAGTGACCTCCTGGAAATGTCTTCAAACGTCTCTGTTTGTCCTCAGAGTCAAAGTTGAACCTTTTGAAACGTCTCAGCTGCAGCGCTGAGGTGCATCATGTACTTTGAAGGCAAATGTGCTGTTTCCATTTCGTGCTGCGCGTTGTCGAGTTTTACTGCTGCTCGGCTAATAATGAAAAGTTTTTGCAGATGAGTCGGCGTCTTCCATGGAAACTACAGGTGACCACAATCCCAAGGAGCGCACATTTTACCCTCACAGCCGCTGGCTGCCAGATGGTCTCTGACCAGTTATTAAATTTGATAATCACGTATACAATCTATGAATGCGTTAACATTCTGTAAGATCCTGTAAGATGTCCATTGATAATCAATTCACTGCTGTAGTCTTCTTCTATCCAAATCAGCAGGAAAGCAATAAAAATATTTTTCTGCCCTCCATGATCGCTGCAGCCAGCAGCACAGCAGAATACTGGTGTTGTAAAAAAACCCACCAATAATTAATGTGTGTAATCAATGTGTGAGTACAGTCTCAAAGGTCATATCAATAGGTAGCAACACATCCAATATGGCAGACAAATCTTAAGCAGTGTGCACACGACATCACAACAGAAACCTGAATCGTTGGGTTTCCGTTCAAATGCAGCTCACATTTAAACACATTTTAAGAGTATTTACAAAAGTAGCTGTTAAAGCCTGTTTTCATCCAGGAAAGACGAGGAGTCGGCACTGAGACGAGCAGGTGAGGTCCTCGTCCTCATCCTCATCCTCATCCTCTGGGAGGTCACAGTTAAACTAGTAAATAAGAAAAAACTCCACACAGATGTTATGGAGGCTGGAGCAGCGCTGTCCCTGTCTACTATTACGTATGTACTTGTGGCTGTATTAATTTCAGACTATTTTTAATAGTATTTTTTACATTCACTCAGGAACACGTGTATTATAAGAGTCATATAGATAGACTTGCATGAAAATTTGCCAGTGTTTACTTTGGAGGCAATCAGGATCCAAATCCATGAGTTTATACAGAGATTATTTACTGTTGTAAAATTGGAAACTTCCCATCAGATCACCACAAACATGTAATACAAATAAGAATAATCGATAAACAGCATCTTGATGTGATCAAGAAAACATCTTGAAGTTATCTGGATCCATCCATCCATCCATCCTCTGCTTATCCAATTGGATGCCTCAGATATATTTAAGTGTTCCCCTTCTCTGTTATTGGAGTTATGGGTGTTTGGAGGTTCAGTAGAAGACAAAATCACTAATATGGACACGAGTAGATTTTTTAAAATTGGGTTTATTTTCACACCCTGTGATTTATTATTGGGATCTGCTCCTTCTCCAGCTTCTCAGAGGACTTCTCTACCTTTTCATCTTCCTTTCACTCAGGAGAGTCTTTAACTGTCTGAGCTGGATTTCCTAGTTGTAAATGTTAATGTGTAAAGAGGTGAGCTGAGATCGATGAGGATATTAAACTGACCGGCTTCCCTTCGTCTTACCGGCCTGATGAGGAGGAACACACAGTGTGACCCTTTCTCTGTCATTAGCACACATAAACACATATACAGATATATGAAAAACACGTCTTTCAGTACACACACACACACACTCATGCAGTAACCTTTTTTCTGCCTCCGTCTCTGCTCTGCTAAATAATTTAATCACTTAAGAGCAACAGCCAACCATGCAGTCCTCGTCTCCACCATGAAGGGTAAATTATAGCTCTGTAGGTAGAGAACTGCCATTACTGTATGGTCTTATGAAGACATATTATGGAGCCATGCTTTGTTGAGCCCTTGTCATTGTCAAAGCACTAAATATGCCAGCGGTGGAATGAAGTATTACTACTACTTTGAAGTGGATATAGTCTAACGTTGCTATGGCTTTTTAAAGGCTCATGCTGTTGTTGTCAGATGTGCCGGGCCTGAAAAATGTGGCAGAAGGAAGGACATGTTTGTTTTTGAGGTTCTGCAGTATGTGTGGATCCAGTCAGAGGGAGGAGGAGAGAAAAGACGGTGGAAGGTTAGAACACAGACGTCTCAATACAAGGTGAAATGTTACAGTCACACAAATGTGGAACATGTTTTTGAGCCTATTACCTCTTTTCCACCAGCCTGGAGCTGGTGCAGAGCTCGTTCTGCCTCAGCACCTTTTGAGAACCAGTTTTCACCGGCACGTTCTAGCAGTTAAAGTCATTCATCCATCTGTGTCGGTATATCTGCTAATCGTTCTTTAGAACTGAGGTCCGTGCTTCCAACTCCGGCCTCGATGTTTTGTGTCAGATTTCTGGTGCCAACACAAGATTTCTTTCATTTTAAAGACATGGAACCAGCTCGATGCTGGGCACCAGCAGTGGCGCTGCATCTGTGAAAATGGGCTATGCATGTCACTCATAGTGGGAAGTGTGCAGAGTTCCCAGCTCCTCTTTACTTTTCAGGCAATTTCAAGCAAACAGAGTCGCTGTTGAGCAAAGTGGAGCATTTATCATTTAAACAAAGACCCGAATCACCGAATAACAAAGGCCCAAGAGAAGCTGGGAAGCTGGTTTTAGAGCATATATTTGCTGTAGCAGCTTCAAGTCAGTAGCTCCATCCATCCATCCATCTATCCATCTATCTATCTATCTATCTATCTATCTATCTATCTATCTATCTATCTATCTATCTATCTATCTATCTATCTATCTATCTATCTATCTATCTATCCATCCATCCATCCATCCATCCATCCATCCATCCATCCATCCATCCATCCATCCATCCATCATCTTCTTCCACTTATACTTTTCACACATGATCAGTGTCAAGTGTTTCTGTTATATCTGTGATTAGATGTGATAGAAGCCTCAAAAACTGTGAGAAAAAGATGTCTTCACATTTAACTTTATTAAAACAGACGTCGATAAAAGTGCATCAGGACCGGCGTGTAAGTCACTGTTTTCCAGCTGAGAGTTGGAGTGATTTCAGGGAAAAAATGAAATTGATCAAAAACCTTTTTGTAGCTTTTTATTCAGGATGAAAAAAAAAACTACACATCTCTCTCAGACTTACAGGTTATATAAAGGAAGAAAATAACTTATTGTTATCACAACAGCAACTATGCTTTTAATCTCCCCTGGCAGGATTAATGATGCCTCATGCATTCATATAGGACATTCCTGCAGGTTGAGCTACCCCCCCCCTCCACCCCCCTCTATTTTTTTTTGGTTAATGAGGACTGAAAATAAAGCTCACACTGCAGAAGAGATTTTCTAAAGCATCTTTTTCAAAGGATTATTCCAGTGTCACTGGGTGTAACTCATACCGTTCCACTCCAGGTAATTCCTCTCTGTGTCGAGGCTGAGCTGCCATCTTAAACCTTCTGGCCAAACAGGATGACAGGAGTCATGTTGTGTGTTGGTTGGGACAAACACAGCACACTGGCTCCCACTCATTACTGCAGCCCACACTATATTAAATACAATCTACATATGACACGCAATTAGCGTTAAAGATTGGGGTGGATGTATGTACAGATCATCCAGTTATTAATAACATAACAGTGGATCTGCTCTACTTAAGGACCCGTTACCACCCTGATTTATATTTGAATACTGACGTCAGTTTGTTGGTCATTTGCATTTAAACGTGAACCCAAAGAGCGTTCACTTCGACTCCATGCTGCACTCATCAGTTCGAGGACACTCGTTCTTAAACACCTTCTTGTATGGGGAGACTTGCTGCAGCTTCTTCCTCTGCGTGCAGCTTTTGCCAGAATAGCTGAAGCTTGCATGAAGAGAGGCGGTTTCGTAGCTTTTCATCTCACTTTTCATCTCACACCTCGCTGAGGTCCCATCACTGTGAGCCAGGCCGCCTCCGAGCATGGTTTCATCTGATCACCGTCCAATCACAATTCCTCTTGTGTACATTCACACCTGACTCATGATTTTCTTTCTATCCGAAGCCTCTAAATGAAATTCAGCATTTTCATTTGATCATTTATTCTTTTCCTACTACGACGTGGGTTTTATCTGTTTTACTTTATATTGTCTCTGTAAGGCCACACCTGTTATTGTTTCATATATAACAAAGATATTAGAGCTGTACTGACCTGCGCACTCAACTTTTTACAGTAAAGTAAATATACACATATTTGGAGAACTATTTCTTTAATTGCCCATAAATGCAAAACCTCTGCTGCCTTATAATTTTGGGATATATGATCCATTCTAAGGCTACACCCACTGTGGGAAATATATTTATACAGAAGAAGTAATGCCCAAAGTTTGTGACAGAGGTGTAAAATAGGAAAAGCCACGCCCACCTCTTCTGTTATCACACCCCCCCCCCCCCCCCCCCCCCCACCACCACCACCACCACCACCACCTCCACCCCAATCTTTGAGCTTGACCTTCCCAACTAAAAACCTGCAAAGTTTTGTGCCCGTGCCTTTTACCAGACATTCATAAACATCTGGTTAAATGCTTGAAAACACTTCAGTTACAGCAGATGTCTCCAGATTACAGTTTTCTGTTGTTGCTGCTAAAAAAAAGTGTGCTTTGTGCATCTTTATGTATCAAAGTTTTAACAGAGATACGTTTTAACAGATGATGTAAAACCAGTTCAAGGAAATATCCTCTGAAAAAGATGCTGCCAGACGTCTAAACGGCGGTGAGATCGGTTTAATAACTGAAAGATAAAACGCTGTCTTAGGTTACTGAAAACTCGTCTGGAAAAAGTGCCCTTTACATCTAAATGAGGCTGAAAAATGAAGGAACACTTCTGCAGACTCAGACAACCAGCTGATCTGTAGCCAGCTCCTTTTTGCTGTATTAACCGCTGTCCTGCTGGAGCAGGAGGGACCAACAGGCTCTCACTGTCCAGAGCCTCAAACAAATGAGTTCAACATGCATAAGAAGAAACATCATTTAGATGGAGATACGTATAAATGTCCTGAGCACTTTTTTATTTTTAGTGAAAAACAGGCTGTCCAGCACCATCAGTGTGTGTACCTAACGTGTTCTTTCACAACCAGTCAATCAAAAATTAATTAAAAAACAAAAACACATATGCACTGATTGGGATCCGTACCTATACCAAACTTTCACTTTTCAGCCATATTTAATTTGAGCTGCGACGTCTACACGCACCGTTTAGACAACAAAAAACTGAACCGGTTGAAATGATGTTGAATTGAACAGACTGCTTTTCACATCAGGACGCCTCACACTGATCTCACATTAGCTGAAAATATTGCAGTTTGTTAGCAGATCGCTGCACAGGAACCTGCGAAACATGCATGTGAAAGTGCACAGCAATGTACACTAGCTTTATACTCCTGTGTTCAGTAGCTGCAGAATGTATTCCCTGTAGCATGAAAACCATATTTTTTGTGAGATAACTCACTCATTAGTATCGGTGGAAGTGGTGTGCTCACTGCAGAAGGCACAGAGGAGAAGAAAACACTGAGGCTGAGTACTGCATACAGATAATGTGATGTGGTTTCCCAGAAAGCCATTACCCTAATACTGGTCTGCTTTGCCCCGTGGTACTGCCCCCCCCTTCATTCAGCAGCTATGGGCAGAGACACAGTGATGCAGCTTCATTTCCTCCTAAAACAAATAC
This sequence comes from Archocentrus centrarchus, assembly GCF_007364275.1. Taxonomy (NCBI): domain Eukaryota; kingdom Metazoa; phylum Chordata; class Actinopteri; order Cichliformes; family Cichlidae; genus Archocentrus; species Archocentrus centrarchus. The sequence goes on from NC_044349.1 coordinate 1,519,363, forward strand.
AAGAACAGCCATCAAAGTCTTCGAGGGAGAACAGTGTGAAAATAATTGCACCATCAGACTTGTAGGGGCCCTCTTGTACTAGAAAACTCTCCAGGCATGTGAAAGGCAGGGTGAGGAAAACACGCCGGCGTTCCCCCTCACCCTGTATAAAGGTCATTACCCATCCCCCACTCTTCTTGTTATAGCTCACACTACACAGCACCCCAGGGCTTTCTGTCTGTGTGTCTCTTTGTCTCGGCCGAGCCTTATCTGTCTCTGTGTGTGTGTGTGTGTGTGTGTGTGTGTGTGTGTGTGTGTGTGTGTGCATGCTAATGAGCATTTGCTTTGGGATAATGCATACAGGAGTTGGTGTCTGTTTTTCACTGTCTGCAGAATCAGTCTCCTTATAGGATGTGTTTTCCACGAGCGAGTTTCTCTGTCACGCCGTAAATGTTACTTTGGACGTGTGGTCACGAAATCCCATTCAGCTCAATTTGTCTGTGTAAAAAAATATCCAGAATAATGCTTATATATATTAAATGTTACCAACTGGAATTGTTATAATGTGGGCTGCTGTTTGTGTGGTTAATTTAGCTTTCTCTAGAGGAAAATTCACCTTCATTCCAACAACTGGAGCCCTACTGGGCCCAACGTGCCTCCACATACTTAAATTAGCAGTCTTATCAGCTGTTACAACTATAATACCGTCTTACATTACAAAAATATTAATATAGGGAATAAAGTCATTTTTAAATTTTGGTGGTCTGTGGGGGGGAAATTATTTAATTAATTATTTTATTTTTTGTGCAGTCCTATGACCGGCCACTAGAATATGTTAGCAGCGAGGCCAAACTCTGTGGGCGGTGCTTAAAGTCCACTTTAAACACTTTAAACTAGAACAGTTTTGGTTTTAGCTGAAACAATCTTTTTAAAACATTTCTACAAGATTTTCTGGAGGATGCACGTGTGTTTGTGCACTTTCTTGTGGCAGACCTGCACATGGCCAAGTTTACATCAGTCAGATCTAAATGAACCCTAGCACACGCCCAGACATATAAACTATGGCACGTCTTCTAGGAGTTGGATGCTCAGTTTCCCCCCATGTGTACATTGTGTTTTAAGCCCAGCTCCAGTTTTACTAGTATTTATGTTAAAAGCCTAATTTCACAGGAATTTAAATGCTGATTTATTTAGTGTTACAGCTCTGTCTTTACTTCAGCAGCTTTTGTTTTGAAATGCTGCTGGAAAACAAAATTCAGTTTTGTTAAAACATAAACAAAACTAGCTGTTTTAGTCAGCGGGCAAGATTCCCGCACCGTCCAGCTCTTCTTGAGGGCTATAAATATGCACATAGGCAGCTGGTGATAGGTTACATCAATATAACCTATCATCAACAGACTCTTACTGATAATTATGATAGATATGCATATGGTGCATTTTAATGCCCACATCATAAGACTCGGTTTAAAATTGTTACTAAAATGCTGCCAAAATGATTAAAACACGAAAGAAAAACATTACCTAAATGTTTGTTGCGTTTCATAAATATAAATGTAACCTATAGTATTTTTGCCCATTTACTTTCACTCAGCAGCATGCCTACAGCTACACTCCAAAAATAGCTACGTAGTAATCACAGTCTACTACAGAGCGTCATAAACGGATAATTAATTTTACCCTAATATTTCTGAGTTGTTTTTGAGGAGTTACCGCTTACCCCCAGCCTGACTACACCATCCTTCTCCATACTGCGACACCCATTTTGATGTTTATGTGACTGGAGTGTGCTTCCTGCAGAGAGAGGAGCTCAGGCCTAGCTCATTTTCGCCTGGCGGGTCAGCTGCTCTGTGTTTCAGTCTGAAGCCGTTGGCTGCTACTGAACCGTTTGGCTCTTTTCTCTACTAGCGAGCAAACCTACAATCTAGACCCAACTGTACATCCAGCTCATTTTTAAGGGGATTTATTACTATATATGCCCGTGTTTCCAAAACACATCGGTCATTGGGGATTCCTAGCCCCGCTCGGCCGGGTCTAAAGGCAGTTATAACGCTTTTTTCGAGGTGTAATTAGAGCTAGAAAACAACGGTGGTGGAGGAGATTCCATATTAGGAGCACAGAGGAGAAGGCACCCCCCCTTGTGTGATTTGGAGCTTTTGGTGAGTGTTTACCGTCTTTCCGCTTGATTATTGCCGTTATAAATGATACCGTCGCGTAGATCGGTCACGCGTGGCTGTAAATGCGAGGTTTGGCCGGCTTATTGCGCTGTTTTCAACGTTTATTTTTATATTTTTCTCGAGTGTGGGGGATGGGCAACCTCGGCGCGTGAGTAGGCGCGCGCGTGCCGTGCGCATGTGTTCGAAGGCAGTTCTCGCGCGTGGTTTGTGATTGTGAGCGCGCCCTTCCTTCCTGCAACTCCTGCTAGCTTTGAATTAAAACCAGTTTAATGCTTTGCTTTTTAAACCTGAGCCGCTGGGACACAGTTTACAGCACGTTTTTATTATATTCGATTTAATTGATTTAAGAGATTAGTTTTAATTAGGAAACAAAACTTTTTACTTTGTTACTAAGTTTTATTATTGTGAAGCAGCGTTTTTCTCCAGTTATGGCTTAATTTATACTGTTATCTCTTCCTTAACTCACTGTGTTTGTGTGTTTGAATGCTCTTTGTAAATGCTGAATAAGGTGGTGTGTTTATAAAACCATGAACAGTTATGAATCAAAACTGAAACTGTAGTTTGAGCCCAGTTAGTAGTTGTACTAGTATGCTGTGCTGTGTTTTACAGGCTCCTAGTATTTGTTTTGCTTTGTTTTTGTTGTCTGTAGCATACATTGGATTCATAAATGTGCCAGAGTTGATAATATTTGATCATGTTATTTACTTTGTTACCTTTGTGCCAGTTTGATGGAAAGCTTACTAGAGTGCTGTGCAGCTGGTTGCTCCAATGCCATGAACGGTGTGGGGGAGGGGTGAACACACACACACACACACACACACACACACACACACACACACACACACACACACAGAAGGGCCACTTGCCAACCTTGTGAGGCTCAACTCAATGACACAATGTACCAGTCCCAGATAAGCCTTCAGTATCTGTGCTAGCAAGGAAAAGGCTGGTAATAGAGACTCTGTTCATCCTGAATTACAATTCACAGGCTAACTGGGTTAAAATATTTGCAGGCCATAATATATGTTTATATTTAAATGTATTCCTTATTTTCTTAATGAACCTGGTCTGCTTAAATGTTGTAACTAATATTTAAAGTAGGTTATGTAACAATGTATGCAAGGTCCAGTATTCACAATAAACCAGAACTTGAGCAGCCGTTTTATATATATATATATATATATATATATATATAGCTAGAGAGAACGGGGCTCTAAGGTCAGGCAGGGTGTTTGTGGTGATCTGTGTAATACAGGAGCCAACTGGAGTTTTTGAGAACTGAATAGTGTGTTATTTATTATTATTGTCTTTTTTTTTGGGGGGGGGCGCTGTGTTTAAGGGTTGAAAAGTATCTACACAGCATACTCTGCTACATGTGCTGTAGACAGTACTGAGAATTTAATAATAGGCAGAAATGAATATATTCTGATGGGCTAATATGGGCAGGTAACTTCAGCTGAATCATGTCTGCATGTCGTTATCCAAATGCATCTACAGTGTTTTGTGCTTCCCCCCCATGGGACTATCCGTGCATTCTGGACCATCCAAGTGTACTCCAGAAGAATAAACTGGACGTTTGTTCCATATGTCAAATATTTAATGTGTCTCCTGTTTTTGCTGCTAGGTGATCACCATTTATGAATACATATCCCTGGTTGTAGTATGTATAGGAGGAACTGTCCTGACCTCGTAACGGCAGCTGTCCACAGCTCCATGACCACAGTCAGTGACACCGGAAAGAGTCACTAACGCTGGCTCGGATATCAGAGACAACATGCAGCTATATGGGCTGATCTGTTTCAGTCCTGTGCTTGCTTTAGCTACTGGAGAGCTAACATGACATGGATGAAGCGAACAGCGATGGGTCAGGTGTTTCACACTGTGGTCAAGTTAGTTTACACCTCTGACACTTAAGCTTGTCTGTGTTTCTCATTTACTTTCACTCTCGTTATGTCTAATCACGGGTTCATCCTGAGTAAATACAGTAAAACGAACGCTGTAAGACCTCACAGATATTCAGTGTATATATCTTTTCATCACGAACTATTGACTACTACAAAGTTTACTATCTAATTTCACACTGTTGGACTGGGTATGCATGCGTCAGCAGTAAGCTGTCAGTCTTTATGGTGTCTTAGTGCAACTTTTGACACATATTGGGCAACACATGCTTAAGTCTTTGTGCTCGTGCTCAGACGATCAGATGATGTCTAATGTGGAAACTGTGATTCAGTGATGGTACGTACTGCCCGCCTAGCTGCAGTGAGTGTTTGTTGTCACATGGAGGAGTGTTAAAGAACGTGGCACCTCCAGACTGTGGACTACTCTTGCTTGTGCTGTTGTTGGTCCGTCAGCCAGCCGCAGAGAAGAGCGACATTATAACGTACAAAGAGCTGAAGTGAAACCGTTAAAAACCATGGAGAGTGTCCACTGCAGCCCCTGTCTGTACGCGTCACACTTCCCATTCCTGGTGAACTCTGCCGTCGCTCCCTTCCCTGTTGCGGCCCGCTTGTAGAACAATCAGCATTCGACCGATGTGCAGCATCGTCCACATCGAGTAACGTGCAGCTGGGAGCGTGTTTGTGTTGGTTGAAAACCCGTCTCGATAGGCTCTCTGTAGGCAAACGCATCGCAAACAGATACAACGGCAGTACCATATCTTCATAAAAATATTGTTAAATGTGGGCTATCGGATCTTTGCATAGATAGCTTGGTGTGACTCTCGCCCTGTATTCAGGTGTCACTATTGAATTCACAACCACCTCAGATATGATCTCTGTTATCTTGGCTTATATGCTGTCACGATCAGAGAGACCCCTCTTTCTTCTGGTTGTATCAGTTCAGCTGTGCTTTAAAAAACTGAACCACCCAAGAGGGGCAAACCAACCAAAACCAAAAGCTCTGTTTAAAATTGGGATCACCCCTGCACCTGTTATGTGGGTTGTTTGGTAAAAAATGTTTCTTTCTTTCTTTTTTCATGTCTGCAGCGAGGCTCCCAGAGTAAGAGGACACTGACAAACAGTTTCTAAAGCCAAGCTCTGATTTGATTTGCGAGCACAAGACAGAAGGATTGGACACTAAACTGGGCTGCCACACCTTTCTATGGAGATTCATAGAAAATCTGCAAGCATTGTGTGGTTATTTTGTACCCTCATGCAATATGATACACATGTTCTTTCTTCAGAAATTCACATCTGTAATACTTGGGGTTGAATCCTGACCTGAAATTGGCAACTTTGCAGTAGTAAAGCAATCTTCTCCGCAGTCTGATTGTCCTGTTGCCTCCGCCGTAGAGTTGCCAGAGTCCAATACAGCTGTGGAGCGAGGCAGGGGTTAAAGTAGGGCTTCAGCCTGCTGGATGTGGCCCAAAGGCAACAGCATTTCTGCTGCTGCTGACAGAGAGAGAGAAGGAGTTTATTTGCTACTTCCAGCATGAAGAGAAAGAACACAGTTTATATTAGCAAGAGGGCCTCGGTCCCTGCTGTGACCACTGGTGATGACGAGGGATCGGTATTGAAGCTCCACATATTTATTCATTCCAAAGAGGACAGAGATGTGAACATGAGTGTGTGTGTAAGCACGCACTCATAGATGGTATAAAAGGTGGCTGTTACCTCCATAACTTCACCCCCTGGTTTGTGAGTCCCCTTATGAAGCCTCGGGGTGAGCTGCTTTGGCCATCTCCATCTTGGTGAGCGCAAACCGTGAGTGACGAGCGACGGGTGGATCACACCGTGAAACCGCACACTCATTGGCTATCAACTTATGATTGACAAGTTATTAGCTGCTGATTACATCCAGGATCATCTTCCTCTTTGACTCTTTGGTTAAAATGAACTTAATGTTTTATTCAGTATGACCCAGAACCAGTGCTCGAGGCCATAAAGTGCTCATTGAGGTGATGGAGTGAGGAATCCGACTTCTGGATAACTGGAAGTCTGTTTGCACCTGCAGGGTTGCTACAAAGGTTTCCATTAAAGAGGACGTAGGTTTAAAGTATCTCAGCATTAGCTTCAGTTTTCAGACCCGGTAGCTGCTGCCGCTCCATCTTTTGATGTGAGCAGCGGGCGACGTGAAGATGTCAACATGAAACTATAGCTTGTCAGATTCAATTTAATATAGCTCATTTAATTTACAGCATTAAAGGGAAATTAAGCTAAAAATTGGCTTGATTGGTAACTGGGATTAATCTGACCATAGTCTGTATCCAAGATTATTGTCCATCAGGGTTTTCCTGTATATGCAAACCCACCAAGGAGGTTTTGGCCTTTGACTACAGGAAACCCAGGATTGATTAAGAATATCTGCATACTTTACAGTGGAGCTTAACTTACTGAAGTTTAAAATACATTTTTGGTGAAATGGCCAAAAGTAACAGGAAAATGTCTAAATGTCCTTCATCTAACAGAGACTGTTTGTCCTAACTGTATGTGGACCCGGGACTGTTTTTAGGCAGGAGAAACACTGCCTGCTGGTGACTGCAGCATCACGGAGGTTGTGTTATGATGATGATGTTTTTCTGCTGCTTTTACATTTCTTTTTGTGATACCACAGTTTATTGATGAGGTAGGATAACTTCTAAAACATGTGCTAGACGAGCAAAGTAGCTTTAAAAAGTGCGAAATTCTGACCATATTTGTGGAAACATCAGGTCTTGAGGTTTCTGAGAGATAAGCGATGACACAGTAGAAAGCTTTGAGTGGCTGTAATTAACTTCCTGTACATTTTACAATTTCCGGAGCTGAGCTGCACAAAACTATAAGTAGAGAAGCAAAGGTGTGTTGAAATCTGGTTGGTATATGGCAGCTGCCTCTGTAACCATTTCTAAACCATCAGGGTTATTGAACATTCACGTGTTGGTCCTTTTTTCTGATTGCATTGTAAGCAAGATGTCTGCCACTGACCCTGCTGCACCCAACACCAGAGTATACAATGAGACAGCAAAGGAAAACTAGAAGTTCAAATCTTGGCCTGTGAAATATTATGTGGATGTTTTTAGTATGGACTGAATTTGCCTGTTTGTCATTGATATAATAGAGTGCATGTTGCTCATAGGACACAAGAATAAGGTTTTGCTACAGAGCAGGCAGCTGAGTCATGTTATCTACACGGAACACATTTATTGCTTGGCCTTAATAAATCACAGAGGAAGCGTGGTGGTGGAGTAGTACAGTTATGTAACCAGTATCGTCTGTTTGTGAATTGAAAAGGGAAAGACAAAATGGACTAAAGTGCAGTGAGTGAAAATGTCTTCCTTAGTTAGGTAATGGCCTGACATGGGATGGAGAGACGCACAAATATGGAACTGCCCTGGATCGTGCACATGTGCTATTTGCCGTAACTTAGAATAAGTGGGTCATACCTCCACAATGAGTGCATGGTTTGTATGCATGATTTTGGTGATGTTGGAAACTTAATTTGATTGGCTTAATTAAATTGACGTGGAAATTTATGAGGTCATGCAAACAGTAGAGCATTGTTTCTGTAACGCACTCAAAAACCCCAGACCCGACCATAGATAGTGGTTGTTCAAAATTACTGTATAAATACAACTGAGTAAATTAGGTGAGTACACCGCTAAAACTGCAAGTTAAACACTTGATTTGGATACAGTGTTTAAATCATTTCAGATCCTGTTGGGTAGTAGCATTTATTGTCTCATTTACCTTTTTAATATCACTGCCATAAAAGTACATCTTTGGGATTTTGGGGTCAGAAGCTTTACATTAATCACAGCTCAGTCATCTGCTGAGTACCACCATCAGCAGGATCTCACAGGTGTTTGTTGTTCTTGCATATTTTCAGGTAAATATTCAGTGAAAATGTGAGCCGATTTTAAATAGCGGCCTTCATGACATTAAAGACTCAGGCTTCTAGTGTACATGCTGGTACAGACGGCTCACTGTAAAGGCAGCATCATCACCCGCTGCCAGCTGAGATGGCAGAGTCGGAGTCTTTCTGCGGGATGAGAGACTCACCAGAGAGGCAGCTGAATATACTGCTCCAATATCTGTCACAGCAAATATTCTAAATTTGATTATGTATTCATATAAAAAAATAAACATTTGAATGTAAAAATCAATTTTTTGGGGGGGGGGGGGTGGCATTGCCAGCTGCTCTGTCTCCAGAGCGGCACAGAACGAAAAGCTGAATTTCCTCAGCGCTGACCCCTGTCAGCTGTGTGGCATGGCTCTCGACCTCAGATACGCCGCTGCTAGTGCAACGGCAAGCAGCGAGTGGGTTAACCTGCTGTAATTATCAAAAATAATTACCGTTTACCTTCAGCTGAAGTCATAACATTTGTCTCTTTAGTATTTTATTGTCCTTATTATGAAGTTCTTTTGTTCTCTGAACTCTTTGTTGTGTATGTATAAATAAAGGTTAACAGTAAAAAAACAAATGAATAATACAAAACTCCCGATTAGACCTGACAGGATAGGACCTCATTTAGACTTCTGCTCTGAGCCTAACGTAACGAAACCTACGTAAGTGGCCGGCGTTGTTGTTGTTGTTGGCAGTCGTGCTTGTGCGAGGTCATTATGTGTTAATTACCATGCGGTCGTGTCCTGGTGTTTTACCTGCAGTGTCAGCCAATAGAAACAAATAAAATGCTGGGTCTTCGCTCTTTGCTGTGTTCAGTTTTTTTGTCGGGTGCAAACATATTTGTCCCTCTAGTTTTTCCACTTCTGTGCACATTCCCTCACATCCATTCATATCTCACTCCAGGAATTCACTGACATTTGTGAGTCATTATATTGAGGTGATGATCGTTATTCTCTCGCTGATAAATTCAAAAACTGTGATGAAAAATTAGCCGGAAATGCACGAGAGGAACCGACGGTACTGAACAGGCCCGTCACAGTCGCTGTGGGCTGTGTCCCCCCCGATGTGTAGTTACATTTCTCCACAGGTGCACGTCAGGTCATGTTGTAGGTTACAGAGTAGGGTTCAGACTGGGGTTCAGAGGGTTCCCCGGTTATGACGTAGATCTCCCACTGAAGCATTAATCAGCGGTAAGAGGGGAATGGGAAGTTGGCATAATGAGTAATTTGATTCTGAGTGGAATTTTTTTTAAACAAAGACTCAAATGTGATTTTTGGCCTTTGGCAGGAAAGCATGCATATTTGCCCTTGGCCAGGCTCGTGTTGTTGTACAGTGTTTGATTTGATCACAGAAATGATCTTCCAATACAGTAGTTGGCTGTGTTTCCCAAATAGTTCAGACCTGTTATTTAATTGGTTTAAATTGTAAGTTCTAAGGTTCAGGAGTCAGCGGTGCTTATTAACACACGCACACACACACACACACACACACACACACACACCATGTGACTGCTGTCAACTCTGTGTGTGTGTGTGTGATCCTCAGGGGTCAAGTTCAACATTGTGAGGAATGCTTGGAGCTCAGCAGCCCCTCCCCCTCTTCACTCAGAAGGCTTTGAAGTTTGCAGGCCTGCAGCCCCCCCCCCCCCCCCCCCCCCCCCCCTCCTCCCACTGCAGAGTGACCCAGGGTGATTATGCATGGCCCACAGCTTCCGCCCAACCTCTGGGGAAAGTCCCAATCCCCAGTTTAGTTTAGCTCATGGAAAGGATCTTGTGGTATATTCCAGTAGAGTATGAAGTGACAAATAATAACCCAGTTAATAATGAATTATCCCACTGTGCTGTTCAGGAAACAAGGTTGGGGCATTTTTATGGTTTGTGAGTTTGGTATGTGTAGCATCTAAAAACAAATGAGAAAACTCAGTAGTAACAGACTGGCTGCACTGAGATCAGATTGTAATTTACTAACAATATAATAACGCTTAGATTGTGTTCAGGCTAACAGAAAAAACTTCTTTACCTTTCAGACTTTGGTTTTCTGCTGCAAATGCTCCGTCCATAAAAGATTGCCCTAGCTGAACTCAGCTCAGTCTGACCTCATGTTGGAACAACACTGATAAAAATTGCTTGGTGTACTTTAAAAATAATGTTTCTTCATTGCATCAGATTATTATGCCTCTTCATGCACGATGCAGAGCGTGGTCCAACGCCACCTTATTCAAGAGCACGAGCAATGTGTTTGCTCCTGCAGAACACCACAAGAAGGAAGGAAGGAAGCACCACCTTGTGGCGCTGTTTATCAGTTGTGCTTTAGAAGTAAATTATTTATCATATTGGAATCTCATAGTCCACAAAAGTGGCAACATAAAAAAGATGCCCACTGTCGTAAACAGAGACGTGCCTTTGAAGTGATTCCTACTTTTATTTGTGGGATTAGAGGGCTACGTTTTTCCATATGTGCCGGTGTAATTTCAAAGTTGCATTTAATTGAATTATTTTATTAACAGCTGCTTAAATTTCCTTTCCATTCAGACAGCATTGAAGAGTCAGTGCAAACAGATGTCTGTGGACTTAAGTTCTGGATGCATGGTAAATGCAGCCAGCTGGGGGGACAAACACATGGCTTATAGTTTAATGTCCTTCATACTGTAAGTGAAGGGTATGCAGAGGCATTCAGACCCATTTTGCTTGACTGATAAGGAACATGAGCTCAGGGCTGGTTATGAACTGGGGAAATACAGAATGGGCTCTGATTGCAGCTGGGGTAAAGTCCTATCTAGAGAAAGCAGGAAGCTTATCAGCAGAGCTTTGGTATGTTCAACGATTCAGCTGAACTTTCTCTAAAATTCCTCTATTGTTTGCCATTGAAGTACAACCAAGCAAGAGTGCCGCACTCAACTGTCAGGTTAGGATTAGGGTAATTGCGGACTAATCCAACCTGGATTATTTCACATCCATTTGGCTGTGGTCCTGTGGATCATGTGATCTTTTGATTTGATACTGTGGTTGTGGACATTTGGAGAAACAATCTGCATGAAACTGGTTTTCTAAATAGTTTTTTACATGAACCATTTTAAATATTTTGAGCCTGACTGAAGGCAAACACAGAAATGATCTGTGTAGCGCATTTTTAGACATTTTTAGCTCGACTTTTTCTTTGAAACGGCCGAGCTCTGGCCTCGGCATCTGTTCCACAAAAACTTCAACGTTGGCCAGAACTCCAACAACGTGACCCAGGATGTTCAAATTCACACTATAGATGCATCTACTAAAAATCTGGGATGAGTTCAATTCTCTGCGACCTTGACCTAAAGGTCAGAGGTCAAGTTTACTGAAAATCTTGTGAATACAGTCTCACCTAGGATGTTCACATTCACACCATAAATGCATACGGTTCAAGCTCCTGTTCATGACCCATCAAACCTCACACACTTCTTATAGCGGCACTTCGACCCACCCCTCCCCCTTCACCATTACGACTCGAAAACAGCCGAGTTCAGCGGTGCTCTCGTGAGAACCACCTTAGAGTTCGCCAGCTGACCTAATCTGACACAATAATCACGACAGTTTGTTTGTATGTTGGGCAGATTAGCAAACATGATATCCAGCACTTGCTGTAACAGCTTTTAGTAACTGTATGAAGAGCTGAGGGTTTGGCCAATGAATGAAGCCAACGCAGATGCACCAAAAACGACAGTTCATCTATTGGCCACGTCAGGTTCGCTCCAAATGTAAGTCAGTCCCCATAGGTTCACGTTAAACTTTACAGCAGTAAAAACAATACGTTCAGCCTGGTGCTGTTATTTTTTTTAATAACTCATTCATCTGGATATTGAGCTGTGAGCTGTTTAACTTAGCACTCCACACACTCATCTAAATATGGAAACGCTAAATAAGAACCAGTCCATTTACCAAAAATACAGTCTCCAAAACCAGTGGGCAACATCACGATGACTCCATCCATCTTAAACATCATAAATGGATTGGTATTTACACCGATCAAGGATAACACTGATCATGGCACCTGTTAGTGGGTGAGATATAACAAGGAGCATGTGAACGTTTTGTTCTCAAACTTGATGTGTTAGAAGCAGGAAAAATGGACAACCGTAAGGATTTGAGTGAGTTTGACAAGGGTCAAATCGTGATGGTTTGATGACTGGGTGAGAGTATCTCCAAAACTGCAGCTCTTGTGGGCTGTTCCCGGTCTGCAGGGGTCAGTATCTATCAAAAGTGGTCCAAGGAAGGAAGAGTGGTGAATGCACGTGGAGACAGATGATGGCATGTGTGGTCCGATCCAACAGATGACAGGGCTTTCAAATTGTTTTGGAGTAGCAGGGGGGCATGCCAAAGTATGCCTTATGACCGAGACCGAAGCCATGACGGCAACAGACGATATGAATAGTCACATGGCAGTCGTGAACCAATCAAATGGCTCAGATTGAATGTAAATATTGTCACGTGCATCCACATGGTGCTGGATATGGAGAAGGCGGACGGTGCAATTTTTTTTTTTTTAGGAAAATTAAAAAGTAGACAGCGCAGAGTGGTGGAGTAGGTGGAAAATGCGCCTGCCGCCGGCATAATTTGAAAGCCCTGAGATGAGATACTGGAGCTCAAATTGCCAAAAAAGTTAATGCTGGTTCTGATGGAAAGGTGTCAGAATATGCAGGGGATTGCGTTATGTTGTTGTGTGTGGGGCTGCATAGCTGCAGACCAGTCAGGGGGCCCATGCTGACCCCTGTCACCTGCCAAAAGAGCCAATAAGGTGACCTGGTCTGATGTAGCATGTTTGTTTTTATGTTGATGGTGGGGTCCATATATATATATATATATATATCTCATATATATTTAATTGATTTCCTAAAAAAAAAAAAATTGCACCGTCCGCCTTCTCCATATCCAGCACCATGTGGATGCACGTGACAATATTTACATTCAATCTGAGCCATTTGATTGGTTCACGATATATATATATATATATATATATATATATATATATATATATATATATATATATATATATATATATATATATATATATATATATATATGCGCCTGCCGCCGGCATAATTTGAAAGCCCTGAGATGATATATATGGATGGATAAGCCCTGAGATGATATATATATATATATATATCATCTCAGGGCTTATCCATCCATATATATATATATATATATATATATATATATATTCAATTCAATTCAATTTTATTTATATAGCGCCAAATCACAACAAACTGTCGCCTCAAGGCGCTTTGTATTGTGGGTAAAGACCCTACAATAATACAGAGAAAACCCAACAGTCAAAACGACCCCCTATGAGCAAGCACTTGGCGACAGTGGAAAGGAAAAACTCCCTTTTAACAGGAAGAAACCTCCAGCAGAACCAGGCTCAGGGAGGGGCAGTCATCTGCCGCGACCGGTTGGGCTGAGGGAAGAGAACTGTGGAAGAGAGCCAGAGATTAATATCAATTAATGATTAAATGCAGAGTGGAGTATAAACAAAGTAAATAAGGTGAATGAGAAACAGTGCATTATGTGAACCCCCCCAGCAGACTAGGCCTATAGCAGCATAACTAAGGGATGGTTCAGGGTCACCTGATCCAGCCCTAACTATAAGCTTTATCATAAAGGAAAGTTTTAAGCCTAATCTTAAAAATAGAGAGGGTGTCTGTCTCCCGAATCCAAGCTGGAAGCTGGTTCCACAGAAGAGGGGCCTGAAAGCTGAAAGCTCTGCCTCCCATTCTACTCTTAAGTATCCTAGGAACCACAAGTAAGCCAGCAGTCTGAGAGCGAAGTGCTCTGTTGGGGTGATATGGTACTATGAGGTCTTTGAGATAAGATGGTGCCTGATTATTCAAGACCTTGTATGTGAGGAGAAGAATTTTAAATTCTATTCTAGATTTAACAGGGAGCCAATGAAGAGAAGCCAATATGGGAGAAATATGCTCTCTCTTTCTAGTCCCTGTCAGTACTCTAGCTGCAGCATTTTGGATCAGCTGAAGGCTTTTCAGAAAGCTTTTAGGACAGCCTGATAATAATGAATTACAATAATCCAGCCTAGAAGTAATAAATGCATGAATTAGCTTTTCAGCATCACTCTGAGAAAGGATGTTTCTAATTTTAGAAATATTGCG